>NW_009919791.1:31549-53731 GCF_000696875.1 Nestor notabilis
TTTCAGCAAATTCTTCATCTTGGCAAAATCAGCAGCCCCTAACCAATCTCCACGATCCATAATATGAAGTGCCAGGCTCTCCTGATTAAACAGTGGTGTTGGGAAGATTTATACAAATGGCAACAGCCTATGTAAATACGTATAGTCAAAGAAGAATCAGGCAAGGAGCTGGGGGGAAGAGGACCTTGGGATGTTTGTGATAATTTCTATTGATAGGTTTTAAATTTAAACACTCCAAGCAAGAGCACATGTGGTAACCACAAAACAGTAGTTTTCAAAGTCTTTGTGCTGACAGAAGAAACTGTGTTATCGCAGATGCACAGACCTTTCATAGTACATGACACAATTCATGGGAGAACACCATTCTTGAGCCTTTTGAAATGTATCACACAATTCATGGGGGAACACCATTCCTTAGCTGCTGCAGCTCAACCTGATATAATTTCCTCAGCCCACAGAAGATTGTTCTCTGGATCCCAAGATTTCCATTTCTAGATGGATGCCCTCTCTTTTTATCTGTGAAAATATTATCTCTGATGTGTAAGCTGCTGTTCAGTTTCAAAAAAATCTATACTGTAATGCATGTGCAGAGCTTCACAGTGACAGGGGCATTATCCTGATGATTTTCGGCTCTGAAAGGGAGCTTGTACCTCTTGTGAGACAGAATGATACCTGGCAAGACTTATGCCAAGCTTTCCTGCCTCTTAGCCTCATGAAAGGATCCTTGGCCCAAAAGTTTTCTTCCATTTTTCCACCTTTCTTAGCTATGTATTACATAGCATCCTACAATCCTTACCACACTGCCCATCATTTCAGGTCCAAGGCATGACCTGGAAGGAAAAATTTTGCTTTCCCTTCACACAAAACTCCCTTTCTGTTCCTTTGTTGAAGGCTTCTGACTGAGCTGGATGAAATGGTACCAGACCAGCCATCCAAACACAGGGACTGAGACAGGGGTCACCACCCTGCCTCACCACATAACATCCCCAGACTTGGTTTTCAGCTCTTTGTTCTCTCCCTGCTGAAAATACTTCCCTGGAAAGAAGAGGGCATTGAGGGTTAATGTTTGAGGAATGCAGGACCAAGATTAATGCCTGTGACCATCAGTTACTCAATGGAGCTGCACACACCTATTTGCCTGAGGCTTGACACAACCAGTATTTAGGCATACTGGGAATTTTACTCAGCTGAAAAATATCCTTTTACCTAAATAGGATTCCAAACTTCAATAAAGTTGGTCATATTTATAAGGACTTGAAGCTTCTAACCCCAAAGCAGTAAAATCAGCTGCATTTACAAAACCTTACTTTGAAATATAATCCTGAATGTAACAGAAATAAACCAAGTAGAGAACAACCTCCCTCTGAGCTTGGGAGAAGTCAAAACCCTAATCCCTCACCACCAACCTAATTGCCATGCAATGGTAAGTCCCTCATGACGTGTGTAATCTGCTACAAATGATGATCTTGCAACATGTACAAAGAGCATTTCTGGAATGTTAACACACATAGAGCTTATAATATCCATTTTATGCCTCCTTCATGCAAAAGTAAACTGTATTTAAAGGCATTATACATGCTTGCTATGTAATTACATTAATCAGGGAGAGCTGCTCCTCTGCGTTCCCCTGCCGTTGCCATGGCAGCATCCCCATGTTTGCAAAGTGCAGGGCACCCGTTCTTAATTATACTTACAAAGCAGCTACATTTCAAAGGAATACAATAAATACAAAGTTAAAGTGAGGATGCTGCACAAAAGTGATATGAACAAACAGGGTTTTATCACGTCTCCATCTTGTGCACACTTCACACCAGTTATTAGAGCATTCTGCCTAATTCCCAGCTTCCTTTTGTGCATTTATGGAAAACTCCAGATTTTTGTCTGCCAGAAAATGAAGTCTCTGTTGCAGGCCCCAGAGTTCTCTCTGCTTCTACCCTGGGAGCTGACTGTTATTAAACCAAAGCACTTTGGAGAGATCTTTTAGTTCACACTGATCAAAATGTAGCAATTGAGAATGTCTTCTTATTCTCCAACGTAACCAACGTAACAAACATAAATGCCATTGCATTCCCACTGGTGCCCAAGTCACCCACAAAGCAAACACCCAGTGAGCTGCCTCCCCGCTGCACTCACCTGTCTCAGTGCCACCATGTCAGTTTTAGCAGCAGTGAAGGCCACACCACAACCCATCTGAGATACCAACATGACATTGATCAAGCAGAACATATTTCCTGTAGCACACATAAACCATCAGCTTGGTGCAGCACATGCCACCAGCACAGTCCTTGCTTTCTTGTACGTGAATAACATGGAAATTGCAGTTGACATGGAAATTTACATTTTTACCCCATAAAGAAATAAGGGATTCCCTCATTCTGAAATTAATGTTCTCCCTGGAAGTTGAACAAAGCTGATACAGATGCTGGATTGCAAATATGAATTATGTATTTTCTGGGGGTGGAATGTCATGCAATTTTAGTGTTATTCAAGCCACAAAGATCCACTGGGGGAGAAGCAATTAGAATATTTCAGAGCCCCAGATTTACATTTCTTAAGCTGGTGAGCAAAATGAAATTGGCTGCCTCCAGTTTACATGTCTGCAATCACACCATGAAAAATCTGTCAGATCTCAGCTTTTGGATTTGAAACTGCTAGGGGAAAACCAGGTGTTCTGGCAAACGATAGTGCTGCTTTGGTGTCACTTGCACACAGCTAATTCTGAAATAAATCTGTGCTGAGGTGTAGGGGGCACTGTGTTACTGCACTTATGTGAGCAGGGGTGGTAAAAGCCATTGGATCTGACTTACAAGGCAGACCCTCTGTTTTCCAGTTTATTTATCTCTAGTCTTAGTTTCTTTTCTCGTGTGTATTTATTTTTCACCTTGTGCATAGGAAATTGTGGTGTTTTCGCCTGGATGCTTGCACTTAGCCCTAGAAAAAGGAAGCAATTCTGCCTTCTTAATGAACTGTGCTTGGCTTAATTATCTGGGTAAGCAACGTAGCCTGGACATTACTGGCATAGAAGGATATGTGGGCAGTAATGTTTCTTTTCTTTTAAAAGGGAAAATAATTCTACAATTTGGCCTCTGAGTTGTAGCTGGGTGCTGTATACTTTCTGGCACTTTCTGTGTGTTCTGTCCAGGTAGCTGCCGTGGTTCCCTTAAAATTACAGTGACTTCTACATATACTTTTAGTCTCATTTAACTCTAGCCTGCCTAGAATGGTTGCAGAAGCCTTTGGCTTGCCCTGAGTGGAGCTGTGGATGGGACTGGAGGCCTCTAGATCATTGCAAGGAGTTAGTTGTTTCTTGCACCACATGCTGATTCTCAGTGCTGGGATCTGGGGATGCGTTTACTTTACGTACTCTGCTAGAAGAATAAGAATAATGCCAGAGTGGTTTGGACTACTAATATGAGGGATTTTCTTTTGCTCTACCTTGTGCAGGCTCACATTTCCAGAGTGTTTGGTCTGCAAGAGTCTCCCCATAGATTTGAGAAACGTACTGCTGGAAGCAGAAACTACATGATTAAGACTGATTTATCTCTATAAATATTTAGGAATACACACACATACATACATGTATATGAAAAGATGTATATGTACATATATATGTGAAGCCTGTCCTGCTACCATCCTTATGTAGAGCACAGATGTTACATAATGCTTCCAGCCGGGAACAGAGAAGCAGGAATATGACTAAGCAAGAGAGCGTGACTTATGAGTAACAAATTGTGCATATTCCCAGAGATATTTCTTTAGCTGATCTCCAAGGAAGGAAATCTTCAAAATGAATACATTTGAGAGATCTCCCATCTCTTAGAGGACTGCAAGGAGATATCAGAGGACAATAAGCAAACAGAAAAGTAGACTTTATTCCATATATTTACATTGCTCCTTGCAGATTACTCACATGCCTCTGACAATGACTTCATGTGTTAATTCAGATGATTAATATATGGGTCAAGATTTTTCACCCAGCGCAGTGCAATTGAACTCCAGTTTGTAGCTGAAGGCAGAAAGCTATACCCTCACAGGCACCTGAGGCCAGTTTAAAGCAGATTAAAATTCAGCAGGGTGAGATCTAGGGAATTTGGTCTCCTCTTTCTACTTGACCAGACCTTCATACAGACACCTACAGCTTTGTCACCTTGTGGTGTTAAAAACCCTCTCGCCTTGTCTCTTTGGGTTGTCAGTACTGCCTGTATGAGCTAGCATCTGCAAAGGCCTCTGAAGATATCACTTTGCACAGCAAGGGCCCTGTAAAGTGGCAGCATTAGCAAGGCAGGCACTTCTAAAATTTTTGAACCAGATCCTTGTCTGGAAGCATCGGCAGAGCTCCAGTGCCACCAATAAGGCTGTGCCAACTGGCTCCTGCTGGGGCTCTCAGACTCAGATTTCTCAGAGAAAAAAATCTAATTGATGATAAAATAAGAGAGGAGGAGGGAAAGCTTTTAAATGCCTGAAAGATGATTTGGAGACAGAAAAGGAAGGGCTGGGGCAAAGAAACAAGGGCACATTTGAAATGATTCAATAAGCAAATGGGGAAAAAGATGAAAGAAATATCACAGACAATGAGAAGAGGGTGATTGTTTTCCGAATCCACATTTTGTCAAACCAATCATGGCTTTCCCATAGAGACATATGACTGCCTGATCCAAGGAGCTGTGCTTTAGATAGGACATCTGCTTGCAGTAGCATCCTCTCAGCCCTGGAATCCTTGCTTTGTCTTAGAGCTGATGGCATGATTATACAGCCGTTATCTGCTGAATTTCTAAAATGCTCCCCTTGGATCCTAAACAAGCACTGCAGGACAAAAGGGAGTGCTGAGCTCCAGCTCTACTTTGCTGGTCAAACAAAGCTGAGTCAGTACAAAGCACTCTGCAGTTAATTGCCGGCCTTGCTCAGGCAAGGGGGAGCACCCAGGAAAGGATGCCATGAAAGGCTGTCTCCAGAGCACCATGTTTCTTTGGACAGAGTTCTTAAAGTCGTGTTCTCAAAGTCACAACAAGGCCAAGCCTTTCTGCTGACCCTTTCAGATGTTCACCAGTAGTGCTGTTCTTTATTTCCACTCAGATCAGCCCCCTCATCCGTACTGCTTTGCTCTGCCATTCCCTTTGCTTGTTCCCCAGGACAATATCGTGTGATTTCATTCAGGTTTGCTAACAAGGTCTCATTCTTTATCTTTTCCCATTCCCTTTTGCTCTCTTCTTCCCTCTTCTTTTAATCACAGGGTTTGCTTCAGTCTGCCGGTTTCATAGTGTGCCATGATCTGTTTTCCTCCTAAGGAGGGGAGCATCCCTTAATGTGGATGGGATCTTGCTTTCTAGGGGCAGGAATTTGGATCCCTGGGTGACAGAAAGCTCAACATAGTTCAAGGCTCCATCCAGTTCAACATGATAATGATCTGGACAGTGAAGGCAGGGTAACTGCTGCTGCTGATTTTGTGACTGGTTGCAATCTGGGCTGGACAGGTTTTGACCAAACCAATTAGCTGTCTGTAACAGATCTAATAAATTTTATGGTGTGGATATAACTTTGATCTTCATGTTAAGCCTGAGTGTAAAAAAAGCTAATAAACTACCCCAAGGAAATTAAATGAACACCTGTAGTTTGCCCAGGAACAGTTCAAACGTGTACCAAGGCTAAAGTATTTGAAGTCCACCATCGAGGGGGAAGAGATGCATGTTTGGGCAGGCTACTGAAATCTTTAGTTACAAAAAAGCTACTACCTGATCTGGAAGGATTTCAAATACCTGGAAGATGAGCTCTGTGTGTATTTAGCATCCAATTATCCAGAGAACTAAAATGAGTGCACACCATAAATCTTTACTCAATGATATTTGTGTCAGAACTGATGATAAGGCAGCAGCACAGAGATGACAGTTTGGACAACTCTTCGTTTTTATGCCTCATTTCTTGCCTTAGACCAGCTCTCTGAATATCCCTGCAGCTGTCAGCTCTGGTGAGATTTATTCACCAGTAATAAAGATTCCAGGCATTCCCAGGAACTTGCCTAAACATTTACAGTGACATGTTCCCTTCTTCCCATTAATCCTCATCTGTGCCCATTTCCTCTCTTCTAGGCTCCATTTCTCTACAACTTTTCCTTTCCTTAGGAGAAGTGGCTCCTCTTTCCTCCCATCAAACACATAACATGGCCACTCTGAGAGCTGGCCATGGTAAAAATGTGCCATAGCAGAGACAGCTGTGTTTTTCTCTTGTGATTGATTTATTTCATACAATCATAGAATCACAGAATCATAGAATGGTTTGGGTTGGAAGAGACCTTTAAAGGTCATCTAGTGCAACCCCCCTGCAAAAAACAGGGACATCTTCCACTAGACCAGGTTGCCCAAAGCCCCATCCAACCTTGAGCGCTTCTAGGGATGGGGCATCTGCAACTTCTCTGGGCAGCCTATGCCAGGGCCTCACCAGTCTCACAGTGAAAAATTTCTTCCTTATATCTAGCCTAAATCTACCTCTTTTAAAAAGTTTAGAACAATTACCCCTTGTCCTATCACGACAGACCTTGCCTAGATGTTTGTCCTAGCTTTCTTATAAGTCCCTTTTAAGTAGTGAAAGGTTGCAATAAGGTCTCTTGGAGCCTTCTCTTTTTCAGGCTGAACAATCCCAACTCTCTCAGCCTGTCTTCACAGGAGAGGTGCTCCAGTCCTCTGATCATTTTCATGGCCCCTCTCTGGACTCACTCCAACAATGTCCTTCTTATGCCCTCTCTGTATCATATTGATCAACCTCTCCCTCATGGCATAGGGAAATGCTTCCCACTTGGGGATGGATTTCAAGTAGTTAATCTTATTCTGAACTGAGAAATGGAAGGAAATTTCTATCCAACCATACATGGGAGCTCTACTGAAGAAACAAGCTGCAACACTTCAGTTTCTTTCCTATATAGAACTTTTTTCCTCTTGCTTCCTTCTGACACCTAAGTGTACATGCACATAGCCTCTCACAGTCTAGTGCCTCTTTGGTCACTGCTAATAAAAAAATAAAAAAATCATCATCAAATACTCCAATTAGCTGTTCATGTAGCAAATGGTCCCATTTATTGCAATCTATGTCAGTGAGTTTTAGCAAGGACAGTTGGCCTTTCAGCAATTAATAAGAATTGTAACATTTATACTATTGAATTTTTGCTTTTTTGATGAAAAAGAGCATTTTCTACATCTTGTACTTTCTACTGAATGCACTAATACCGTATGACCTTTCTGTGCACAAGCATTCTTGTTTAGCCTGTGTCTTATACTTTGAAGAGTCACTTTAATGAAGAACTACGCGTGTGAATATTTTCCTTTAGTTTCATGAGAGCAAGCATGTAACACGTTGCTAGTTTTAAGGCAGGTTGTACAACTTAAGATGTTTGCTTCCTTAGAGTAAACAGGCACTTCTGGTTCTGCTGTTTAGTTTGGTCCCAATGTATTACCAGCCATCCCCAGCATGATATTTACACAGAAGGAATGCAAACTCTCATATAGCTCAAGTGATTTTTATGGTCCAGTGAGTAACAAGATACTAGTCACCAGAAGGTCTTTTGACCTCATTCATTTTTACCTTCTTTTCTGCTAATAAATATATTCTTCTGGTTATTAATTGCCTACTTTTTGTGCAGGAAAAGTCACCTTCCTGGTAAAATCTGCCAAATACAAGGCTTTTTCAGATTGTTACCTTGGAATTTAAAACAAATTAATGGAGTATTAACTCAGACACAAAGTTTTCAAAACAACAACGAGCAACCGCCCTAAAGCCATTCTTTTGACCCTTCCACAGGTACAGGAGTATAGAAGCAAGGGCTTTGTACACACTGGCCACAGGAAAAGCTTGAAATCCTGCATTCTTAATACCTGGATTTGGAATCTCCAGTCTGTTTATAGGAATCACCTCAGATTTTTTCTAGCTGAGCAGCAAAGAGGGCCATCTGGCCCAGACAACCCTGGCTGCTGAAGGAACAGTGCGATGGTTTTACAATATAAGCAGAGCGTAAAGAGAGACAGGTTGCAAATTCCTTTGAGCTGGCACAGGAGAAGACCTTTTCACCTGTGAGACGATGTTAAACAGGCTACTGCCTAAACCTAACTTCTCCCAGAACCTCTGCTGGAGCAAGGGTCCAATCTGGAAGCAGCATCCTACCATGTTAGCAGATGGGCATGAGTAAGGCAGCCAAAAGACCAGAGAAAAATGGATGCTTACAGGGAAGTCACAGAAAGGGAGTTCATCACAACTGAAGGATGTTGACAGCTGTCAGCAAGTTAACTGTGGAGAGACATAATTATAATGAGACTGCACATAAACAGGAAACCAGGATTAAGACCTCAGCAACAGGAAAACAGGTTTTTACAGCATGACTCACCAATAGACATCTACTGTTGTTTGTGAAAGCAGGTTCATTACCTCTCTGTGGACATTCATTACCCTCTGTGGATAACATCACATCTTGCCACAAGAAGGGGCTGGGGTGAGATACCTTATTGCCTGCACTGGCACATTATCCTTGCTGAGACCATATGCATAGCAGCTCTGTGCTGCTACTCAGCATGAACATAACCATCAAAATCTTCCTCAAAACCAGGAGAAAAATGTCTGAAACTTCCCAGCTCCAAAAGCTCAGCTCTGCAGCCCCTGAAATACAACAGGATGTTACTAAGAGCTTCTAACTATGCACTGTAAAAAAAATGGTAGAATTTGACTGTTTGCCAATAGATAGTGCCCAATCTGCCAATTTCGCAGTCAGCTGCTATCTATGGATAATATAAGATGCTCTCATGCTGCAGTAATAGTGCATTCTAATAAAATTGTAAGCTTTGCCACTGAAACATGCCTTTGTGTATGTTTATGTGTTTATTCAGAACTGTAAGATTTAATTAGATATAGTGTAAGCATTTTATCTTGGCAGATTTGCTGACAGAGATGTGAGATGTGTAACTTCATTGGGTGCAGATGCTCTTCCTAGAGAATCTGTTTTGCCCTAGCTGTTAATCCTGCCACTTCTCCTCTAGGTTTTACATGTGTATGTTTAGTTGCATATATGGATTTTGCAACAGTGACCGTTAGGACAGTTTTTAGTGTAGGTCATATCAGCACCCAGTATATTCTGAAGCCTTCCTGCATATGTACAGCAAGAGACCCCCTGCCAAAAGCAGCTACTGAACTTTTGTTTAATAGTTTAATACTGTTTCAGGGACCAAGGCAGACAGGTTATATGGAATTACTATCTGGAGAGCTCTTCAAGGAGGATATACAGAAGTTTTCAGAATTGTCTGGAGATTAAAGATGCTCCATTTGAATGCCTAGTAAGAGCCCAGTTTCTTAAGGGTTGTTGACTTTCAATTTCTGAGAATCCAGACTTACCAAGATGTTTGAAATAGGTCCCAACAAGCAGAAGAATCCAAACACTAATATCTCTTTTGTCAGTTTGGGCTATACATGTTATCTTGCTATTATATCATACCCACTCTTTGAGCCTTTTCTGGCTCCTACTGTTAAATAGACTGCAGTGAGCATTTCCTACTCTACCTTTGTTTAATAGAATCCATCATTTTCGAAAAGATTTAATCTAACAAAGTGCTTAAGCTTGCACATACCTGCAAGCATATAAGTAATTTTGTTGAAGTCAAGGAGGAATAGTACATACTTTAAGTCAATACAGAGTGAAATCTTTTGCTAGATCAGTCCTCACAAGGGCTGCTGATGCGATAGGCTAGGAGATGACTGGTATTGCTCTGACATATCCTACTACTGCCTGTGCAACAGGAAGGTGCATCTGGAGCTGCTGTTGCTGGGGCAGTTTTGTCTAAATGGAGATGAAGCATGTAAAGGTTAGGCAATGAAGGGTTTATGTCAATGTGCAGACTAACTTCAAGTACGAAATAAACTTCAAGAGGCCTAGCTTTAATATACAGAAACATGGGTCCACTGGAGGGATAAAGCACATGAGGACTGATATTGTAATATTGCCCTTAGCCTAAAGGCAGAAATCCTTCTGGAGCACCTTTGTTCCCTCCACATTGCAGGACAGGGTAAGCACATCCAGAGGGCTCTCTGCTAAGGTGCTGAGGGTCTTGGACCCTGAAATAGGGTTCAGAAAACACTGGAGACACCAGAGCTTCCAAAACTAAATGCTTCAGTGTCTGTGTCCTTTATGGGTGGATCCAGCCCCAATGTTGGCTTTTTGCTGCAAATCCATGTGCATGTTTCAGTCCTCACCTGGAATGACCATTGCCAAGACAAAGCAATAATTCAATTTCTATATTAAGTTTCTCACTGCTGAGACCACCAAGACAGAGTGGCAGCTGTGGTTTTTGTAGTTTGTGCTGTGCTAGAAGCTGAGCTGCACTTGCCAGATGACAGGTAAGAACTGTTTTTGCTTGTGGTGAACCTGAGTTATTTGAAAGAGATGACTAATTCATGGAAGTTTCTATTGTCCACTAAGCCATCCTCTTAGATACTCAGTCACCTCACAACTATGTAGTCACTTTTCCCTTCCCAAAACAGCTCAGATACACACTTCTAAGCATAATTCAATAAGTATCACTTATTAAATGACGCAAAACCACCACCTTTAATGGGTGATAGCCTAAAATAAAACCTCACTGATAACAATACGCTGAGACCTTTATTTTCTGTTATGAAAGCTGCTGTCTGGAGAGTCCAGCATGCCCCACTGAAGACCCAGCGTAGTTGGAGCTTCCTCACCAGGGCTGGGCCTGCAGTGGAGCCCTGGGAACACACAGCTGATGCATTAGTGTAGCAGTCTCCAGACTGGTGATAAAATATCATGATTTTAGTCGCTGACAAAGGGGAGGGCAAACAAACAAGAAGAAACTCAACGAGTAACATCCTACCACTGTAAACAACCTGAATTATGCAGGAGTCATAGAGGGAAGACCAAGAGACTTGGATAGGAAAATTACTGAAAAATGTATAGCAACATCTGTCTTGTGTCTGTACCAATCAGACTTGAGGCAGAGCTGTGAAACCTGTTTTGATGACATGCCAGGTAAAACAAAACCTTTCCCCGTCTCTCAAAGAAAAATAATACAGGAAAACGCCACTAACTCTTTCTCCTGTTCTGCCACAGTAACACTTTCAGTCTTGCTTATATGTTTTTGCAGGTCTTTCTTACAAATTCAGAGGAGGCAGCAGCAGCCCCACGGGCATTGCTGATTCAGCTGGACCTGGAGCTGAGACAGCCAGCATGTAGTTGCCAAGGAGCAGGCAGCCTGGTGCTGAAAAGGGGGAACCACTCTCCTGTCACCAGGAAATATTTTTAACCCAGGGCAAACATGAAACCCCGTGCTGAAACAGTGGCCATTGAGCACGGGAATGGATGGGATATACTGCGAGTGCCAGAAACTGTGTGGCTGCAGGGATGCTGTCATCCCAGCTCCGGGGTCAGCAGAGCTCAGTTAGAAAATGTCCCTGTTTGGTCCAGTTGTGGCAGCTCTGAGCACAGAAATTGCTCTGGGAGAATGGAGAGATGGTGCCTATCCTGCCTCTCCCATTTTTTCCTGTAAAATTCAAGAAGGAAAGGCTGTAGCAGTGCCTCCTCCTCAGCTAAACCTGCTTTTCTCTTTAGCAGCAAACCAGCCATGAGCATGAGGTTTAGCTCCCTGCAGGGAATATGTCAAGCCCTCACAGGAGACGTGTGGGGCACACAAGCATCCCACAGGCACCTCAGCACTGTGCTTGGTACCATCTGTAAATATGTCAGGAAGCAAAACACTGTCCAGATTACATTACTGGAGACAGAGATACAGAGCAAAATATATAAGCTAAGAGTCTAGTTGTCCATGACAGTGTCATTACCATCAATCATTTGTGATTCTTAGAAGATACTTTATAAAGGTCTGTATTGAACATCTTTTGAGCATCTCGGCAATAATTTGAGAGGATTTGGTGTCCTTCCTTATTTTTTAAACTTTTTCTTCTTTAAAATAAATTTTATAAATCTCATTCCATTTTTTCTGCCTGAAGTACGTTAGTTTCTATGGAAACACTGTAGTCATTTATGTGCATGGTGTTTTCTGATATCCATATGTGGAGTATAAAAACAAGTTATGTCACTGTTGTGAAATGTAGGCATTTATGAGATGCTTATCATGGCTCTATGTGCAGGGGAAAGGATACCTTTAGACTGTTAGATAACAGATGCAGAAGTCCAGGTATAGGGAGGCAGCAGCGAGCTGAGCTGTGGAATTTAACACACAATACATTGAGAACCACACTGAATAAAAATGTGGGATTCACCTAGCATAGAGATTTTGTATATTTGGTGCAATTACGCCCGGTTTTGCTGTGTAGGGCAATATCAAAATCTCAGTGAATTAATTACCAGAGAGAGTCTAATGATGTAAAGTCATTCTTCCTGTGACAATATCCAATACTGCTGAATGAAAGATAAAGAAAACAATCATGCTGTTTCTTCCTTCACAAAAAAAGAAAATTGTATTGTGACACAATGTTTAAATAACAGAACCAAAGCCACTAGCTCTCTAAGTATCTTATTCAATAACATAAAACAAGCTTCCAGCTAGTGATACTTGTTTCTTATGTTTTAATCAGGCTTTTATGAATCCACATTTCATATCTTCTGAAAGGTTAGTGAAATCCTCCCTATCTGAAGTACATTTTAAAAAGCAGTGCTATGACAGTCTACAACACTTAGAGAATAAAATTATTACTGCACCTTGGGCATGCTGTAGAGCTAGAGTGCACCCACACAAATCCTTTGCCTGCTATGTATGAAAACCGCAGTTTAGGATGTAGCACTCTGCTCATTGAAATTACCATAATGTTGCTTCTTATACACCCTCTACTTTTGATTCTTAATATTCAGAACCGTAATTTGACAATTTGTTATCATTTCTACCATTAATTTCCTCTATCAAGACATGGAAATCAGCTTCCTTGAATATACCTCTGCAATGCAAATTAAACTGCAACAGGAATATTAACCTATTAATGTACAAATCAGCTAGTGTTGTATATTACTGAGAGAAGTTGTAGCTGCCCCATCCCTGGCAGTGCTCAAGGCCAGGGACTTTGAGCAACATGGTCTAGTGGAAGGTGCCTCTGCCCATGGCAGGGGGGCTGGAACTAGATGATCTTTAAGGTCCCTTCCAGCCCAAACCATTCTATGATTCTCCATCACCACAATACTAACAAACAGCAAAAAGCTGTAGTGATATGACAGGTAGGATGAATTAAACCTAGCAAGCAACTGAAACTAGGAAGAGTTATTTCCTCAGAAGATATAATAATATTGGTAATGTTAACACATATAGTAACCAACACAGAGAAAAAAAATAATTCTCAGACTCATCCAGTTGATGCATGGGATTCTGCGTACTCTTTTTGAAAAATATGTAGATTTCAAACGTATTTGATGAATTCTGCCTCACAGGAAGAACTCATGTTTCCTCTAAGAACACCACTAGGAGTGACATAAGTTTCTCTGTTATCACCACCTTCATGTGCCCTTCTAGCGGATTTCGTAAGAGTTGCCAACTCTGGCAGGAGCTTGAGATGAGGAGAGACGATTGTCCTGATGGCAGGAAGTCTGTCCCTGGAATATGGGACTGGCAGTAGTATGGGACAAACCTATTGCTGAGTGTAGGATTTATTTTAGCAATGCTTGGTACACTAAGCCCTGTTAGAGAGCTTCAACTTCACTTCTTTTTTTTTTTTCTTTTCTTTCTCTTGTTCTTCCAAGGACAGCTGTCTGTCATTGGCAGGAATGATAGATGGGTCAACTGGGAAGCAAACAGCCTAGTAAAACAGGAAAGAGAAATGTGGAGTGAAGGGAAACTGAATATTTATCTCAATGTTGTCTCTGGGAACAGTTCCAGACCTCAGCTACGTGGTGTTGTGTCAGTAATGGAGACAGAAGACTCATTGACCATCACTTTCAGCTGCTTCTCACAGGACTGCCTTCCGTTTCCAGCCCAGCAAATTCATAGCTTAAAAATTTCATAGGAAAGGATCTGGGTTTCTCAACACATTTTCTGAATGAATTTCATAAAATGCTGCAGGTAACCTTATCAGGTGTTCCCTAATATCCCCATGGAGGGTAGTCAGGTGGATCTGTGTGTGTAACATAGTGGGTTATCCCTCAAGGTGCTGCTGTTAATACTCAGCATTTATGATTATGGAAATTGAACCATGTTTTGGTCAGACCTCAAGAAAGCTGATCCTATTTAGCTTACATTTATTCAACTCTCTGTAAATCAGTCCTTTTCACTTTATTGTCCTTTAAAGATAGCTATGAATTTCTCTTCTCTTAGAACTTTCTTATGTCACTTACCACTATAACATATGAAATCACTTCATACAAAATCAGTAAAAACAGCAAATTCCCTGCTGGACTTCAGTGAGTCTCATGCATGTTATAAAGCTAGGTCCCTGCCTGAGAAAGTTACTTTGACTGGTGATTTTACTCAGTTTCATCCTGGGAGAAGTGAAAGGAGCTGAGGACTAAATTGGGCATTTTATTTGCTAGCACCACTAGTGGAGCAGAGACTCTCCCTTGGAGCACAGCTTCCTAATGTCAGGCTGAGCTCCCAGCACTGAGATGTTGCTCCAGTGGCAAATGTTCTTCCACAATACTGGGGATTTTCCCACATTACTTCTCTGTCCCATCTCAACCCCACCATCCCTCAAGGTCAGAGCTGTTGTCAAAAATTTTGGCACAAATGAGAACATTCATTAACCGATTTGGAAAATGAAGCCAAGGCATCTTCCTGGTGCTGGATGCCGACTGAGACTGGAACCAGATTGGGGAGCTCACAGCAGCCATGGCACAAGGAGAATGACCAGCCAGGATCCCAGATGGAGGCAGCCTGTGGGTTGGTTTTGCCTTCAGCAAATTACTCTGTGCCAGCATGGAGGAGATAAATGCCATGGCCAAGAGCTAGTTGAGATTACAAGCAAAGAAAAGATTCAAAAACAAGAAGGCATTTTTGCATGCTTGTTCAATCTCATCACTTGCCCCCTGTGGAAACCCAGGGCCTTGCACCAGTTGGCAGAGACTGGGAACAAAGCTTTGGTCTTTAAAGATATGTCTTTCTGACCAGATGATCACCTGCATCTTGTCTGGGCTCAGCTTCAGCCAATTGCTCTTTTGCCATTTTAATACGTTTAGTGGCATCAGATGGTATCTCTGTATCTCCAGAGATATATGTCTATACGTCTACATTTCTATGACTATATATCTATATAAGCACCAAAATTATATACATGTATACTCACACAAATACATATCATGACTATCATCCCTAAGCACTACAGCCTGGTGTAATTTCCTAAGGGGTTCCTGTAGCTTTTGATAAGAAGATGGGATACTGTGAATATTTTTAGGACTATAACTCTGAGTGTAACTGTTTTTCACTGTCTTTTTTCTCCCAAAGGATCTGTGCCAGAAGGTATAGCTCAAATGTTTTTCTCAGGGTTTTGCAGGTGTGCTGGAAGCAATATCAGACAGAGCCAGAATGGCACAGGATGAAACTGAAGCAGGGATCTTCTTTTCTCTCTCCTTTTATATTATGTTAATATTTAACAATAATTTATCAACAAGATTGTGCAGACTGACGTTTTCTTGGAAATGTGATTGGTTTACAACATCCTTTCAGAGTAAAGCATGATCACCATCAGCCAACAGCTGAGGAGCAGTAGTGCCTCAGAGAAAGCAAGTGTCATTCATGTCACACAGGAAGAAACTGCAGACAGTGATGGAAGGTTGTGCTACAACCACCAAAACCCCCGTTTTCTCCCACATGAGTGGGGTTTGCAGGGTCACGTTCTGACTGATGCCCAAGTCGTGGTGGAAACAGATGGGCATAAACGAGAAGCTCCTTGCCTTGTTACAACAGAGCTTCTTCAGGAAGAGTCCTTACCAGCCCATGCTGCAAAAGAGGAGAAGAAGGTAAAAGTAATCCCAAATCCAGAAGTCTCCAGCTGCAAATGACATTTTTTACTTATTCAGACTCAAACAACCTTAACAGGATTTCAACTATGGGATGAGCTACCTTACTAAAATGTAAAGTAGAATTTTGGTGATAGAAATAATATTTATGCAAGCAGTTATTTATTGTTTTCAAAAGGTAGAAATCCATGGTTTTTCTGTGTTTAGTTTAAAAAAATGCAAGATACTATGAAAGCATCAATTTCTGATACTTTGTGGCATATGTGAATTGTTGTCAACTTCTCAGCATGAACCTGAACAATTTTCTCAAGAAACTTGAAAAATCGTAGACTGGACTTTACCACCACACGCTACAGGAAAATGATGGCTGATTTCTAGGAAGTATATGCCTTCAGTTGACTTTATTTTCAGCTATTTTTATTTTCAACTATTTTACTTTCTATCTCACATTAAGGTCAAAATATATGAGAATAAGAGTTTCAGTCTATGTGACTAGAATTTCTTGTAGTCTTAATAGATGTAAAAACTCAGCATGTCTAATAGAAAGTCAATAAGCAATACCCAAAGATACACAACACCCACAATCCCCCTAAAGAGAAAATAGCATCTAAATCTGTATTTTCATCAAAATAGCCTTGACTTTTGTCCAATTCTAATTTACTACAATTCAAACAAAAAATGCTAGCTGTTAAGATTACTTTATATGCTGCAGTATCTGAGTACGAGCTGGACCTTTTTGCAGTCTCCAGCACGAACCTCTTTCAAGCAAGAGGTCAGTGTTTCCACTGTGTTTTGCACGTACCATCCACTTACACTTTCCCATATCAGTGCCTGTTGTGATACTGAATTATCCAAACATCTGCTTATGGTTAGAAATCAATTTATTACAGCGAACAAATATATCCATACAGTCTTGCCTTTGCTTGTTATCCTCCTTGAAGTCCATCAGTAGCTACAACTTCCTTTCCGCACATTGAGGAAACAAGACAGGGCATAAGGGCTATGCACGCCAGCTTTCCACCAGCCTGTGGCAGCCTGCAGCAGCCTGCAGCCACCAGTAACTTCCTCCCTGCCCCACTTTGTGCAGGGCAAATCTTTTGGCTCACTGCTGCCTTTTGATCTCCAGCTTGGAAAAAACACATGTCATGGAGCTGAGCACAATGCATGGATTCTGCACAGCTCTAATCCGTGCTACTAGGTCTGAGCACTTTTAGGGAAGCTCCTTACAAAGATGTTGTTCTCCTTGCTTATGCGGTGACCTTATTCCCATCCTACTCTAAATCTGAGTAACGCCAAAAGAAACATCCACATTTCTACGGTGTACTTATTAATATAATGTGGATTTAGTTCAGATTATGAATTATGTGTGATATACTAGGTGACAAATTCCAAATAGGGAACATGTACATCATCCCTAGCCCTATAAACTGATTTTTACCATGGCCTAGGTAGCATCTTAATAAGGCAATAGAGAAGGGTAAAGAGAGAAGGACAACATCATTAAAGGATACATTTATACAGGAAAACAAATGCTGTGCATCACACTGTATGTGAAATATTGATGAAATACTAGAGCAACTGCTATTCAAACACAGCGGTCCAGGTACTCAAGGTATTTAAAACACAAAAATGCTCTCAAGACCCTGTTCTAGTGCTGGTACAGTGTCAGACCTGGGCAGGCAGCTGAGACCCAGGACTGAGAGGCATAGAGGGCATTGTTGTGGAAGTGTATGAATATGGAACTAAACTTAGTATCTTACTCCATGAAATGTTTCCTCTAAAAAACATCTCGTTTTCCAGCGCAACTTGGACAGTGTGACGGACAGTGCAACTAGGTGGGCATATTCCAGTAAATGAGCAGACCCTTATAAAAATGCATTGCTGCAAAGAGACTTTAAACAGGGAAAATCCTTCTCTTGACTACACCAGAATTCTGCACTCTGTCCTTGCACTGATCTCATCAGAGCTGCTCTGCCACAGCTCAAGGATCCCAGCTGGAGGACAGGGTGCAACCTGCAGCTCTGGGGTGCACACAGGCCTGGGAGCAACTTGGTACAATCATCCATCCACTGCAATAATGTGAGGTAGGAAGTAGAAAGTATTCTATCTTGCTAGGAAAACTTTGTTAGGTACAAATAATTACTTACACTGAAATTAGGCCAGATAATAGCCTAATTGCATTTGCAGTGAAGTGCATGGTATTTCAAATACCTGACTATTTAAAATGTCTTGAGATTTGTGCTGACCAGAGCTAGCTAGAAATTCTGTTTTACATTTTTACTGATTCCTGTATTATTGTTGTTGTTCTTAATTACTGGAGGTAAAAAGCACACAAAGATCAGCATTTTATTATATAAATCTACATGGTCTATTGTTCCAAGGGCCCACAGACACTGAATACCCAGTGTCACTCTGTCTCTGGTGGCAGAGAACAGAGTGTCAGAGGCAGTTGTGAGGCTGTGAAGAGGATTTACTTGCTGATGCCTCAGGACCTTCGGCCTCAGAGCATCTTAGATTTGCCTGTAGGGTGGGATCCACAGAAGGCAATCTACTTCATCTGTCTTAAGTGCCATTTGCATTACCCCAAAGGACCACTTTTTTCCCTGCTGACCACAAGAGGAGTCTAAGGGGCCACCCATCCACCCTCTGTGCCTTTAGAAGTACTAAAATACCTGCAGGCCATCAGAGAAAGGTCTGTTTGTAGAGAAAATAACTATATCTCTTACTTTGAATCAAGCTGAATTCTTACAAACTTGATTCATACATTCATGGCTGAATATAGGCCAAAGCCTATATTCAGTAAATAGCTTTAGGTGCCTTGATTAAAATATAGTAGTATTACAAGAGAAGGCATTTTGTAATGTAAAGGGACATATCAGACACCATAGAAATGTTGGCATAGTCTGGTAATATAATTTTCTATATATAGAGTAATTACATAAATGGATCTTACACCTGCTGAGAGATATGAATGTACCTATGTGGAATTGTAGTTGTCTGTAATTTTGTTCATGTCCTTTGGTTTCCTGGAACCTTGCAGACATTACACTGATAATATGCCCCATTAGGCCCATATCATATTCTGCACTGAACTAAATCATACTCATTGTACTTACATAGAATGATCAGGATATAATACTTTTGTCTGAATAAATAAATACAAAATGCATGCCCAGCATATAGGTTTGATGAATGGGACCCTAAAATGCTATGCTACTGACTGTAACTCAATTGTTTTCTTTGTTTTCCATGTTAAGTTTTTTAAAAAGGACATACTAGTAAGAGGATATACCTCCTGCAGAGATTCCCTGAGTAAGCTGCGACACACACATTTGCACAATACTGTACATGTACATCTGAAGAACCAGAGCAAACAACCTACTGAAAAATGTGTCCTGTTAATCTTTTGCAAATCACAGATAATCTTCTTCCCACTGTTTTTGAATATTCTCTCCTTTGGATTCCTCTGTACCTTATTGTTAACTATTTGATCAAGAAAATGTAATTCTGTCTGGTCATCACATCTACCTTGTCATACTTCAAAGAAATGCTTGCTTATTCTTCAGGAAAATTATTTTTTGCTATTTCATACAGAGTTTTAGTTTTCTGTAGTGAGTGGGTGAATAGAATGTTCTGTACCAACACGTAAAAGCCACAAGACTGCAGAGGTTTGCTTGCTGTTTAGCAAGGAACAAAGATACTTATTAAGGGGCTTGTTTAGCGAAGAACAAAGATATTTATTAAGGGGTTTGTTTTTCACATTTTCCTGAGATAAGAAGACAGATTGTGAAACTGGAGTTTCAGGATAAGTGGATTAAAAGCTAGTCTTCATCTCATTTTTCTTTGGTAAGAGTGTACAAAAATAGTATATGGCCACATCTAAAAAGTTCTAGTACCTAAAACTTCAAAAGTGGAATTTCTTGTTCCTTAAATAAATCTGGTATTATTTTTGCTTATAAGACAGTATACCAATAGATGTTTAGAAATGGAAACTGTGTGTGATGTTTGAGAGAATGCATTCCTTCTGCACAGCACTCAGTGACACGGAAACAAACTGCAAACACACGTATAGACAGACAGGAGCAGGGGGGTTGGAACTAGATGATCTTTAAGGCCCTTCCAACCCAAATCATTCAATGATTCTATAGCTTCTGAACTACCTCTTGGGTTACACAAAGAAAAATTACTGTAAGATGAAGTATCACTGTCTTACACTAAGAGTAACTATTAGAACATAAAGCATGTGCAGTCCATTCTTAAAAACAGTGGCAGCAATCCAGCAGTACAGCTATTCATGTCCTCAAAGTTATATATGTGAGTATTTCTTGTAATTTACAACAAGTGTAGGTTTAAGTGTTTTTCCAGATCAGGGCCATAACCTCTACTCATTTCTATTGCAAGAGAGTTGCTACCATTCCCTCTCTTGTGTTCCCATGCAATAATTCATGCCAGGTGTTGCACATTCACGTCTTTCAAGCTCTAAAGATGAGAAGTTAACCAAAATTGAAATTGTGAAAATTAAGTCAGATGGGAAAGAGAGAAAAATGCTATTTGAAGCTGACAGACAATGTGGCTGCACTTTGGGAGTGAAATGCAAGTTTAAATAGGAAGCAGTGAGAACAGATAAGAGAGCACAGGTGTGTTGTATGTTACCTAGCAATGGAAGCCCACTGTGATACGAGAATAGAGAATTCACTTGGAAAGGGTGAAAATATCTAGACAGACATGTACTGAACAGTGGCAAAAAATTCATAACTTTTCATCACAAATAATCCTGATGATCCTTGTATATTTATCTCATGAAATTTGGACATTTCAGAATTGGAATCTGGCCATGATGGAATAGTTTAATACAAGTCTATGCAAACAACATTAGATCTTATGGAAAGATGGAAGCTTGGGGTGAAATCCAGCTTCTACTGAAAATGCATCTTTCAGCATTGCCTTTCTCAGGGCCAAAACCTCTCCTGGGATTCAATGTTACCTTTGGAGGACTGTAGCCATAGCCAGACAGTAGCCCCTGAACCTGCAGGAGAAAACTGAGCAACAGGGGATGTGGAGTAGATTCATGCTGCTGGGACTGCACTGTCACATGTTTGCAACCCTATGTGCAGGAGAGACGATCGTGGGTGAGACTATCCTAAATAAGCTTCTCTTGTCCCCTTCGTAGATGCATACCTGGATGCACCTGGATGTGCTGTACCTGCAGCAGCAGATTAGGGTTCGTTTTGCAGGTGTCTATTTCCTCTGGTAGTCTCCTTACAGAAAAGACATTAAAGTGAAGTTACATGTGGAGACTCTGGGGAAGGGGCCACAGTATGCTAACAAAATGTAAACATTCTATTGCATCATCCCCATATTTACCAACAGTAGATTCCCTTTGACTTCTTTGGAGCATCTGTGAAGGGACAGCTACAGACTGTCTCTGAGATTTCATTACCATGAGCAGAAGGGTTCCCAAGGACCTCAGGTCAACAAGAGAACACCTGAAAAGCAGCACGAAGGAATTTCTGCCACTACAGGCAGTAAGTTGGCTTCACTGGGGAGCCAGCTTAAACACCTCTATTCAAACACACATAGCATGGGGAATAAAAAAGATGAGTTAGAGACATGCACATACCTGCAGAGCTATGATCTTACTGGCATCACAGAGAGCCAGTGGGATGGCTCCTGTGACTGGAGTGTTGGAATGGAAGGATGCAGACTCTTTAGGAAGTACAGGCAGGGGAGACGAGGAAGGGGTGTTACCCTCTATGTCAATGACCAGCACATGGAGCTCCACCTGAGGAGAGATGAGGAGCCAAGAAAGAGCTTATGGATCAGGATTAAAGCAAGGGGAAGGACAGGTGACATTATAGTGGGGGTCTTGCTACAGGCCACCCGTTCAGGTAGACCAAGCAGATGAGGCCTTCTATAGACAGACAGGAGCAGCCTCACATTCACAAACCCTGGTCCTCAGTGGGGACTTCACCCCCCCCGCCAATATCTGTTGGATGGACCACACAGCAGGGCATAAGCAATCCAGGAGATGCCTGGAATGTGTTGGTGATCACTTCCTTCTCCAAGCGATAGAGAAGCCACCAAGGAGAGGTGCTATGCTGGACCTTGTTATCACCAGCAAGAAAGGGCTGGTGGGGAATGTGAAGCTTGAGGTCAGCTTTGGCTGCAGTGACCATGAAATGGTGGAGTGTTTAGATCCTTAGGGCAGTGAGAAGAGTGCACTGTAAGCATACTACCTCAGACTTCGG
>NW_009919791.1:53748-57082 GCF_000696875.1 Nestor notabilis
GTTTCGTAGAGTACCATGGGATGAAGCCCTGGAGGGAAGAGAGGCCTAAGAAGGCCAGTTAATATTCAAGGATCACCTCCTCCAAGCTCATGAGAGATGTACCCGAACAAAGAGGAAGTGAGTCAAAAATGCCAGGAGGACTGCTTGGATGAGCAAGGAGATCTGGAACAAACCCCACTACAAAAAGGGAGCCTACAGAGGGTGGAAACAAGGACACATAGACTGGGAGGAATACAGAGAAATTGTCCAAGCAGCCAGGGATAAGGTTAGGAAAGCTAAACCCTCAACAGAAGAAGGATGTGGACCTGTTGGAGAGAGTCCAGAGGGTGGCCCACAGAAATGATCAGAGGGCTGGAGCACCTCTCCGATGAAGACAAGGCTAAGAGGGTTTGGCTTGTTCATCTTTGGAGAAAAGAAGGCTCTGGGAAGACCTTAGAGCAGTCTTGCAGTACCTGAAGGGGACTTACAGGAACTGGAGAGGGACTTTCTATAAAGGCATGTAGTGACAGAACAAGAGGTAGTGGCTCTAAAATTAAAGAGGGGAGATTTAGGTTAGATATTGGGAAGAAGTTCTTTACTATGAGGGTGCTGAGCCACTGGAACAGGTTGCCAAGAGACGCTGTGGCTGGCCCCTACCTGGGAGTATTTACATGGCAGTATTCAAGGCCAGGTTGGATGGGGCTTTAAGTAGCATGGTCTAGTGGAAGGTGTCCCTGCCCATGGCAAGGGGGTTGGAACTATATGATTTTTAATGTCCCTTCCAACCCAAACCGTCATGTGATTCTAGGAAATCTGAGACATGTAAAGCGGTACTGAAAAGGTCATGCTGTTTAATGTAGGATAAATAAATGTGATCCTGTTTTTATAAAAGTCAATCATATTTCAGTGTTAGGCAAAGACTGTGTCAAATGCTAGCATCTTTAGTAAACAGGTTTGTTTATTGCTTTATGTATCTCACAGAGAGTAGAGAATTACTTTGCTGGGAAAAAAACTAGAAATAATATGTCAAAATAAAACTAATGTCTTTCTCAGGTTTACCAGGTTTCCTATTCCAAGCTACTGAGTTCATAAAAAACAATGGAAGAAACCAATAAGAGTGAGCTTGATGATACAAAGTCTAAGAGTAAGTAAAATACTTAAAGTGCAGAAGCAGCAATACAGCTTGGCAGTAAGGTAAACGTATTTATTTACAGAAATCCATTAAGATACTATACAGTGAGTTGAAATGTGCATAACAAGTAACAAAATTGAGTATTTATTAATACATTTATGAATCCATTCCTTATTCTCTTTCAAAATTCTAACTGTATGACTGAATATTTAAGGTGGAATGCTCAAGGCACATATGGTACAAACTTTTCAATAAGGTATTAAAATACTTTATTCAGAATGCCCAGCCTAATTATCAGACTGGTCAGCTCAACATACCAGCTACAAATTGCTTTTGATAGTAAGCTGCCAAACTAAACAACTGCAGAAAACCAGAACAGATGCTCTCTGGGAAAAACAATCTGGGTCATTTTTGTAATTATGCATTTGCATGTGAATCAAATCACTCTGTAGAATAAAATATTTTTCAGACTATGTTTTTCATTAGTCATTGAGCCAAGTGACCTGAGTGGCTCTAATGGTGGGCTTTTTGGCCTTCCTGTTCTACAATATTCACTTCAGTGAACTCGTTAATCATTCAGTTAACCTGTAAAAGATAAAAAGGGCAAACAAAGCCTATGTGGTTAGCATGTATGTAACATGAATAATAGGAATTATTTTTGAGAAGCCAATAAGCTTAATGCTCACCTCAACAGGTTAGAAAATGCTCATCTAAAAATTTTATGAGCTGTTTTCTCTCAAATTTCACTGAAGTAAATAATGCATGTGAAAAATTAAACTGGCCAGCAAGAAAAAGCACATTGAAAAAGGACTTCTTTAAGTATTTTTCCTTCCACAAGCATACAAATAACACAGGTAACCACAAATTTCCCAAACCTGCTATGCATAAATCAGTTTCTGTATTTGTCCATATGGGTAAACCCCACCATAATACGGATAAGTAAGGTAGCAATGTGCTTTGTACTAACCAGCAGTAACTTTACTTTCCCAGGAAGTATCTCTGATATTTTGAAATTTGATGGGTAGGGGCAGGAAGATGGTGGAAAAAGAAAGAAAAGGAGACAGGTGAAGAGAAAGTATACAGTTGTGGGAGATATGACAAACATCTAAACTTAATAAGGCTTGATATTCACATGAGTTTCTCCTTGTGATTGCAATCTAATTTCCAAATCTTAAAATTTAGGACCATTCCTAGAGTAATATATTATTTAATTGCTAAAAGGGTATAATATTCTTCAGCTTTCTACCAAAAACATGTTATGTGATTTATCCCCATAAGACACACTCAGGTAGTCATTCTCTTATTGAAATACTTGCTTTCATGTTTAGACAATATGACATAAAAATATATTCAAATGTAGAGGGTGTTTAGTTTGAGATAGTTCTCAGAATTCAGAAAAGTGGTTACAATATTCAGTATTCAGGATGTGGATACAGTATGCAATGTTTCATAGAATCATGATATAGTTAGGGTTGGAAAGAACCTTAAGATCATCCAGTTCCAACCCCCGTGCCATGAGCAGGGACACCACACACTAAACCATGTCACCCAAGACTCCGTCCAACCTGGCCTTGATCACTGCCAGAGATGGAGCATTCACAATATCCTTGGGCAACCCATTCCAGTGCCTCACCACCCTCACTGTGAAGAACTTCTTCCTTATATCTAATCTAAACTTCCCCTTATTAAGTTTAAACCCATTCACCCTTGTCCTGTTGCTACAGTCCCTAATGAAGAGTCCATCTCCAGCATCCTTGTAGGCCCCCTTCAGATACTGGAAGGCTGCTATGAGGTCTCCACGCAGCCTTCTCTTCTCCAGGCTGAACAGCCCCAACTTTCTCAGCCTGTCTTCTTGTGGGAGGTGCTCCAGCCCTCTTATCATCCTCGTGGCCCTCCTCTGGACTTGCTCCAACAGCTCCATGTCTTTTTTATGTTGAATCAATTCAGTTGGCTTTCTGGGCTGCGCGTGCACACTGAAGTCAGCTCATGTCAAGCTTCTCACCAACCAACACCCCCAAGTCCTTCTCCACAGGGCTGCTCTGAATCTCTTCTCCGCCCAACCTGTAACTGTGTCTGGGATGGCCCCGACCCGGGTGTAGAACCTTGCACTTGGCTTGGTTAAACCTCATGAGGTTGGCATTGGCCCATCTCACAAGCATGTCCAGGTCCCTCTGGATGGCATCCCTTCCCTCCAGCATATCAACCGAGCCACACAGCTTGGTG
>NW_009919792.1:0-4729 GCF_000696875.1 Nestor notabilis
GGCACAGCATTACCTGCTCCTTGCTCTCCTCCAGTCGAGCCTTCTGCACCAGGCGGATGAACTCCTTGCGGTCCTCATAGCGCACCACGGTGTTGCTGCCATTGGGGATCAGCTCCACCACATGCTGGTCACTCAGCACGACTGTGTAGGTCAGCTCTTTGCCAAACATGAACTCAAAGGTGTCCCTGTCCATCCCCTCCATCATTTCCAGCAGCTTCACCTTCAACCCCAATGGGTAAAAGCCATCACGATGGATCCAGAGCAGCCATAGGAGTGCACAGCACTGCCCTGCCAGACCCCAGCCCCACTAACCAGCTCCACATCCACAGCAGCAAAGTCCTTGCTCCAGATGACCTCTTCCCCTGCCAACTGCTTCCACACCAGCGCTGGCAGAGCCAGGACCTGCCAGAGGGAGCGAAGACATGCATCCTCCATGTGCCTCTCCATCACCTGAGGGATGACATGGCAGCCCCCACCAAGCCCCCTCACTGGGCAGGGAGGACCTGCTGTGCTCACCAGAAACTCCTTGCTCCTCAGGGCTGCTCCTATCAACTGCCCAATCCACTCATACTTGGGGAAGTCCTTGCAAGAGGGGTTGGGGATGTACATGTCTCTGGTGTCACTGCTGCTGTTACCCTGTGGGAGAGAGGCTTAGGACCTGTGGACACAGGTGTGACCAGCCCACCATGGCCCCTCCTGAAGCCTCCCTCTCCATCACCCCTCTGCCTGCCTCTCCTGTCCACCATGCAGGTACAAGCAAAGCTCCCCAAGCCAACAGCCCTGTAAGCATTAAGATAGGACTCACACCCCAAAAGCCCCCAGGCTCTGCTGTCTGTCTCCCCAAGGGCTGGAACAAGCAGGCAGTGGGGTGCCAAACCTGGTTGGAAGTGCGCACAAAGAAGGGCAGGGGCACGGGGACATTGCCCGAGCTGGGGCACAGCTCCTCCGAAATGTCCGACAGGGTGTCCCGAAAACCACCGCCTGCAGTGGGGGGCAGAGGCTGGTTAGTGCCTGACACAGCAGGGACAGATGCTGATCCCAAGGATACTGGTGGGGTAGGGGAGATGCAGGGACCACCACGTGTGTGCAGAGCACACCTGCTTCCCATAGAGAAGCCAGGACAGTGTGGACACCCCACCTCAGTGTGCAACCCAGAGCTGCACCCCAACATGAGAAAGCTCTGGGGAGAGCCACGGAGCGGGAGGGGAGAGCTCTCACCATTGTCAAGGATGCCCTCTGTGACAAAATCGCACTCCCACCACTGGCTGTAGTTTGTGGGCCACCTGTGGGGAAGCAACAGCCTCATGTATATCCCTCCTCTGAGAAAGGCAGCAGCACTTGGCATTCCCTGCAACCTGCTCCGGGGAGGTGACACCCCAAAACTGCAATGCTGAAGACCTACCTGTAGTCCAGGGGCTGATTGTGCTTGGAAGATCTGAGGCCTTCGTACAGCTGGATAGGAGAGAAGCAGAAAGGGGATGAGATGCAGGGGGGCCAAGCGATGCTGAGCTGGCAGGTACCCGCACAGAGCATGCGTTGCTGTACCTGGGTGAAGACAGTGTTCCTGTAGCTGGGGTCCAGTGCAGGGTTGGCGCGGTGCTCCCGGGCCAGCTGCCGGTTGATGTGCAGCTTTGGCATGATGTTAGGGGGGGTGCTCTCCGAGGACTGCAGACAGTGGGTAATGAGGGCTGTGCTTTGCTTGGACAGCAGCAAGAATGGCTTCATGCCCTAGCAAGGGACAAGCAGAGATGGTTACTGTCATGGTTTAAGCTCAGCTGGTAACTCAGAACCATGCAGCCATTCACTCACTTCCCTGCTTCTTCGTCCCCCCACTCCTGGAAGGATGGGGAGACTCCTGGAGGGATGGGGAGGAGAACTGAAAGAATGTAACTTGCACGGGTTGAGATAACAGCAGTCCAGTAACTAAGGTATAATACAAAACCACTACTGCTACCAATAATAATGAGAAGGGAAATAACAAGGGGAGAGGATATAAAACTAAAAGGGGAAAAGGAAAACAATAAACACAAGTGATGCATAATACAGTTGCCCACCACCCGACGACCGACACCCAGTTTATATAGTGGGCATGATGTGCTGTGGTATGGAATACCCCTTTGGCCAGTTTGGGTCAGGTATCCTGTCTCTGCTTCCTCCCGGCTTCCTGTGCCCCTCATCACTGGCAGTTCATGAGACTAGAAAGTCCTTGATCAGGGTAAGCAATACTTAGCAGCAACTGAAAACATTGGTGTGTTATCAGCATTGTTCTCAGGCTAAAGTCAAAAACACAGCACTGCACCAGCTACTAGGAAGGAGAAAAATAACTACTACAGCTGAACCCAGGACAGTTAGAAGCCTGAGCTTGCCATGGTGTGAAAAAAAATCTTGCCCCCTCCGCAAGCAGTTTCTGTTGTAACAGAGGATGCTCAGCTTCTCCATCGCACTGCCAATGCCCAAAGTGGCAGCTCTCAGCATGAGTCCTGGGCAGGTCAGTCTGCCTCAGATCAATGGGGATATGCCATAGCCTCCAGCAAAACCACCTGAGCCCATGATGAGATGCTCCTACTGGTACCATCCCAGGGGAGCCGAGCAAACACTTACCCTGAGTGGATTGAAGGTGCCAGTACTGTCCTCGAAGAGGGGGATCAGGTAACACAGGACACTGTCCAGGATCTGGACAAACCTGGAGACCAGAGAGGAGCAGTGTGAGGATGTGAGGGGCTTGGCGCATGTGTGGAGACCGATACACCCATGGCATTTCACTGTAGACAGCCCGAGGCCCTGCACATGGGTCTGGTCCAGCCCATGGAGGAACACCAGCATACCAAGGGGAGCACCCAACCAGCACCCTCTGGCAAAACACTTTATTTATTCCCAAGGAAAAGCTGCAAACAGGAGCAGCCCAGCCCATGCTGCAGAGGGTCTCTCTGTGGGGACAGTGCTGGCCCCAGCCTGGGGCTGCCCTGTAGGCATGATCCATATGATGCAAGACCCCCTCACCCAGTGCCACCACTGCTCCCCACACATTGGAAGCAGACACGTTTGGATGTGGAGCAGCAAGCTGAAGTCCCTGTCACACACAGGAAAGGAGCTGGCAGGCTTTAAGCAAGATATGTGCAACCAACTGCTAGAGGCTCGGGCACAGTTCTCAGGGCTGGGGCTCACTGCCCTGGGTATGGTACCTCTGAATGAGCACGGCCCGGCGGTACAGCACATCAGTGTCCACCCCTTCCAGGAGAGGGTAACGCACCAGCCGGGCTGGCTGGAATATGTCAGAGTTCAGAATCAGGTCCCACTCCCAGAAGGACTTGATCTTAATCCCTTGCAGGCGGACATTGTACCCTTGGTCTGCCAAGAAAGGACAGTGCATGGCTGGGATGCTGCAGCTGGGGGCAAGCAGCCCACAGCACCTGCGGCATCCCAAATGAAGCTCATTCCCCAGCTCTTCCTCCAAAGGACCCCAAAATGCAGCCAGTGCAGTGGGAAGAACCACAGATGCTGGGACCAGCTGCAGGTTTAGGGCTGGGCTGGCAGCCCTAGTCCAGCAGCACAGGCTCACCACGACATTCCAGGAAGCGGATCTCCAGCACCGGCAGGTGGATCTTCATGTTGCGGAGGATGCAGACATTCTGGAAGCTGTTCCTGCACACAGTATGGAAGGAAGTGGCAGAGCCACAGTGTAAAGAGATGGCCAGCAAGGCACAGGCCATTCTGGCTCCCCAGCCAAGGATGCTACCCATAGCAGAAGCCCCCTCACCTCAGTGTGGCAGAAGGGGACCGAGTAGAGAGAAGAGGTTGTCAGAGACACAGAGACATCCTGAAGAAGGTGGAAGCAGCATCCAAAGAGCCAGAGAAGAGCAAAAATTCAAAGCAGAACAGAAACATGATATGTCTGAGAGGGTGCCATGGTTCCCAGGGGGTCCTGGCACATCTTGAAAAGGCACAACCATCCTTCAAGCAGAGCTGGTCATGCAAGGGTGATGTGTTTTGAAGGTAACATGGATTTGGGGAGATGAGCAATCTGGTAAGTGATTTGCTTGTGTTTCCAAAGCCTTTGGCAAGGTCCTGTCAAAGACCTAGGGGCATGTGGGGAAAAACCACTGCAAAGAGGAAGAGGTGAAGCACTCCAGGACTTCTCAGCTACAGCATGGCAGAGATGCTCAGAAAGGTGATGGCAGTAGCTCATGTCCCCATAGGTGAGGAGGAAGAGAAAGAAAGATTCCCAAAGTCACCAGCGAGGAGGAAGCACAACGCAGCCCAGCTGCATGGATAAGGAGCAGGAGTTATAAAGCTAGCATATGGAGGCAGGGGACCACCACACTTGTGGGGACAGATGTAGCCTGCACCCAGGGAGCCCAAACCCACAAAAAGCCACCATCACCAGCAGGTCACTCAGCACCAACCCCTTTCGTCAGCATCTCCTCAGGATGCAGAATCAGCTCTGGAGTTTGGCCTAAGCTGGACCCAGGCTGTTCTTTACTCACTCATTAATTAGGACAGTTCTCAGGTGCTGCAGCCTGTTTGGTGGCCCCCCATACACAGCCACCCGCCTGGGTACATAGGAGTTGCCATTCACATCCAGCACCAGCCACAGCTTCCTGGGGATGAGAAAAGCAAGGGTCAGCGTTATCCTCCGCTCCACAGAGATGTCCCTGGAGATGGGGCTGGGGGCAAGGCTGTGGCCTCCTGGGGTACATCTGGCAGCAGCTGCCCCCCACCTCAACACCGC
>NW_009919792.1:4760-6663 GCF_000696875.1 Nestor notabilis
CCCCCTCCCGTGGCCCCGCCGCTGGCGGGGAGGGGACACCCCGAGGTCTCACTTGACAATGCTGCCTTTCTTCATGCTGAGCCGCACCCAGTGCTGCCCCGCGGGCCCGTTGCTCTCCCAGAAGCTGTATGTCTGGTTGTCCGTCAGACTGGCCGCGCCGCAGTCCCCCTGCAAGATGCGGTGAGCGGAGGGAGGCAGCTGAGCATCCTTGGGCACACTGCGGCCACCCCTGGATGGGTCAGGGGACAGCCCCTCAGTTTGTTAGCCTGTGGGTAGCTGAGCTTGGCCACAAGACCCCAAAGACACAAATGGGGCTTTGGTCCAGATGCCCAACTCCCGGCAGCTTCACCAGAGCAATGAAACCCCACCACCATCCCCTGCCCCTTGCACGGCTGATCCTCCCCGTAGCTGTGGTGATGCTTGTGTGTCTCACACTGGTTTTGGGCTGTGGTGGAGCCCCACTACGCACCACCTGCGAGGAGACCTCGACGTTGCTGACGTGCTCCGTCATGCAGTCCCCACGTTGCAGCACCCTCTCATTGTGATTATACAGGAAGCGCCCCAGCTCCATGTCGTGCTCATAGCTCCAGCCTGGAGGCACAGACCTGCAGGGTGGCCTTGTGTTAATTGGATGGGAAGAGCAAACCAAACCTGCTCACTAGCAGCGTGCAGGTGCCCCTGCTCACATTAGTCGCAGCATCTCATGGCCATCACATCATGGTGGCACCGGGCAGCTGTACCCACCACATGCGGATAACATGGCTGTATCTCACCACCGAACCAGGTGTTTATGGCCACCCCAGCCCAGTGGGAATAGCACCATGTGGTTGCTCCAATGCTCCATGGAGCAAAGGCCATGTTTGCTTGAGCAGCATCAAATGGTATCAATGTAAAAGGCATCTCAAGGCACCCTTCCTTCCCACTCCCTGAAGCCAGTCCTGACCCCACAGGCATGTCCAGCCCCAGCCAGACACCCCTCAGGTGTCAGAACCGCTCTAGGAGAGGCACTCATACCGAAACTTCTGCACCGCGGCCTCATTCTGCTCTACGAGTCTGGGCTTCTCTCCCAGGCGCATGGAGTAGGTAAGGTCCACCACTTGTTCCCAGCTGGAGCAGCACCAGTGGAGGATTCACACAAGGGAAAGAAAAATGGGTCAGTGCTCAGTATGTCCAAGCTTTAGGCTGTAGTGGAGACAGCAGCGGTGAGGGACTGGCGGTGACACCAGGAGCTGCAGGAATAGCTGTGGGAGCAATGAGAGTGTCCCTGAACCCAAATGCAGGGTGGAGGAGAGCAGGGAATCCAGCCCTGCATACGGCCATCCATCGTGAAAATCAAGTAAGAGCTCTCTCATCACTGCATTACCTCTGTGACACTGCTGAGCCCAAACCCAAGTGCCTCAGAAACCCCGGGCATCACTTTTATCCTGTGCAGGTGTTGCCACAAGCAAACAGGATTAGCCTATGAGGGGACACCCTTGGTTTGGCAGGGATGTGCCCCACCTGTGTGGGAGGGAGTGAGGAGGCTGTGCTGGATGTGCCCATGGGATTTGGGATGGTTGTGTCACACATCTAGGGTTACTGGCCACACACACCTGCAGCACCCACAGCCTGGGGTCGTACCTGACCGCGGGTTTACCGAACGTTGGGTTCTGCCACTGGATCTTCTCCACGGAGTCAACCGGGACCAACCTATCTCCCCCTTCTCCAAACCTCTGCGCGAGGACCCAGCCCTCCTCCTGGTCATGGTTTCCCGTGCACTCCTCCATCTGCTCCTGAAAGCGCACCCTGAGTCAACCGGGACCAACCTATCTCCCCCTTCTCCAAACCTCTGCGCGAGGACCCAGCCCTCCTCCTGGTCATGGTTTCCCGTGCACTCCTCCATCTGCTCCTGAAAGCGCACCCT
>NW_009919793.1:0-223 GCF_000696875.1 Nestor notabilis
TGAACCTGCGGAACTGGCTGCCACAGGATATTATGGTATAGAGCCCGATTAGTGTTAGGAAAAGGAAGATCAGGCACGTACGAGTAAGGGCAGCACCGGCTTGCAGCAGCCTTCGCCAGCCGCACGTTTTGAGGGTGCCCGCTCATCGCTTGCTGGATTGAGGAGGGAATTCCCTTCCCCTGTGACAGGCGGGTCCAGGGATCGATGGGAAGGGGGGGGTGTT
>NW_009919793.1:254-9272 GCF_000696875.1 Nestor notabilis
GCATCGATGGGAAGGGCTGGCTGTTCCTCAGCCCTAGGGACCATTGTTTCTAGTGTGGCAACTACTACGTTTTCTTACTCTTTATTATCTTAATTATTCCTCATGGCTCTTTCTGTGCTTCAACGTGAAGTGTCAATTCTAGAGTTTGTCAGGGGTTTTATTTATAATAAATCTCTGTAGAGCCAGTAGCTTTGTGTATTTCTAGTTCTAGTATAGCATGCAAATACGTAAACCAGTTATGGGTGAGGGGTAGTTATAGATTTTTGGCAATTCAGTTTCAGAAACTTCGGCAGGGGCAGTGTGTGAACTCAGCCTGCGTCTGGTGCTTTAGTCTAGGTATATAAGAATTGGGACTGGGAAGATTCCTGCCTTTAGCCTGGTTCAGTGTTGGTAACACTCCAACATCTTAGAGTTTAATTTCCATAAACTGAAGAAGATGGCATCCACCCTCTTCTTATAATAGAGGTGTGGTCCGTAAGGTGGCAGGTCCCGGCATGCAGCGAGGCATGGCTCTGGGGTGAAAGTGTAATGTTGCATGATCTTGGCAGTTGTCACCTCCAGAAGCTTTAGCTGTATGTAAAAATATTTTATTCTATGCTAAATGCTGTTTGCATGAAGGGATCTAAAGAGGGAGAGGGGGCCACAGCTTAAAACTTTTGGGAGCCTATGGATGCTTTTGGGAGCCTATGGATTGCTAAAGCCAAGTGCTGCATTCTGAGCAGAGCAGTAACTCTGCTGCTTGCTGATGAGTTTCAAAACTGTTCAGGCAAGATAAACAGGGTGGTGAAAACTCTGAGAAGGACTTCTCATTTTAAACAATTAAATGACATTTCTTAGCTGAGTTTTCTTGAGCAAAGTCCCTACAATGTTTCCAGTGAGAGGAAAGAAGTGAGAACTGTCAGATTGCCTGTGGTTCTCTGTTGTTGTAATTAAATCTCACTATGCAGTTTAAGTATTGATTTTTCTTTTGTGTTTTTGCATTTGCTAACCCCGACAGGAAGGCTTTGTCCCTGCTTCCACAAAGCAGTTTACTTGCTTTGTTTATTGATGTTTATTCCCTGCAATAGGAAGTGGACTGATACTGGATAAGAAGATTCTGTCTCATCTGCTTTCCCTTGTATGTAAATATGTCAGGAGGGTAGTAGGTTTGTGTGCTTTTAAAACAGGTCATCTTGAAAAGCTGCTGGTGATCTAGGTTGTGCCAAATCATAGATGTAAAAGTAATACAGATGATCTGTGCTTTCAGTGTGCTGCTTTAATTCACGCTGCCATTCAGTAAGATAGAGGTTTTAGAAACCGGTGTGGCACAGAAATTTGCTTTTAATTTTGATCGTGCAAAGTCACAAACAAGCCCTTTGTGTTGTTTTGTTTCATTCTGCTGTCTTCAACAAGCAGAAAGGCCCTGCTAGCCTTCTCTTTTCAGATCTTCAAATAACTCTGCGTGGGAGGTGGAGGGTCACGAAGAGTGTGGCTTCTATATGCGTGAACAGTGTGGATCAGAGGCAGTGTTTGTTTAGAGAGGTCCTTGTCATCGTGAGCATGTAGAACTTCCTGAGTCGAGGGGGTTTCTCCTTCCTAGGTGCCTGAGTGCTGAGAGCAGTGTAGACCAGAGGGTGTCTGCAGCAATGGACAGTCTGACAAAGCAGTGGTCATGTGCAGCCCATGCAGCTCTGCAGCGTAGCCTGAGGCTGGCTGACGTTTTAAGAAGGTGGTGTGGTCTGACAAGTGGTGTGGTCTGACAAGTCAGTGGGTTCCAGCATCTACTTTCTTTTTACTAAGCTGGAGGCCAATCCTGTTATCCTGCTTGATCAAGAAGCATAGTACTTGCTGAAACCTTTTTTTTGTTTAAATTCTTTTTCCTTAGCTGGCTGGTGTTTTGCAGAGGTTTAGCTCTTGCTAAATAGCCAGTGCTCTGTGAAAGTTCAGGAACTGCTCTGCTGCTGATTTTGAGCTCAGAGTGGGTGCAGGCTGTGACTTGGTATTTTTTAGTAGCATTCTTTCTTCTTTTCTTTAAAGATATTTAAAAAGATACTGGAATACTCAATGAGAAATGGGCATGGCCTCTCCAGATGTCTGGTGGTTTGAACTTGCAAATGAGACCTGTCTTACTGGAATCATGCAGATATTTTGAGTTTGATGTTTGTTTTTTCTTTCCTGGTAGCTATCTTCAGATGCCAGCAGCTGAGAACTAGTCTTTGCATAGGTCTTCTATTAAGAAAAGCTTTCAGGCTATAAGTCATCAAAATAATTAGCTTAAACAACTTTTACCTGAAAAGATTTAATAGATAATTACGCTGGTGAAGTTTAATTTCATTTTCATGCCATAGCAGACTTCTTTTTTGGAGGGGGAGGGAGAGAAAGGAGAGGAAGGGACATTAACAGTAGAGATGTTATGCAGAGATAACAACTTTGAGGCATTCTGATACCCAGATTCCTCTTGGTTGGGTGTGCAGGAATGAGTTCCTTATGGTTCTTCTCTGAAGCACTGTGAAAAATGCTTCCCTGCAACAGGGTGTGATCAGGGTGCAAACAATCATTTCAGGAAAACCTGGATGAAGTGCTGCTCAAAGCACTTAGAGAAATGTTTCATGGAACACTTTGTCGAAAGGTACAACTTCAGAAAGGTATGTGTCCTTCCTGTTAGATGTGGAACAAGCCTGTGTTAGATGGCAATGCAGAACAATGGTTCCCAACTCCTCTGTTTGGTTTAGGCTTCTGTTAAACTGTGGCCATGATAACATAAGCTTTCTAGGACGAAACCCTAGTCTGGTTGTCAAAGTAGTCCAAATTCCACTGCTGTTCAGCACGGCATGATGAATGGGAGGTAGGCAGTGGTGTTAAGCATGATGTGCAAGTGGAATTCAACAGAGTAGTTTAGAGCAATGTTTGGAGTGCTTGTTAATTAGCAGGACAGACTTAGATTTGGATCTTCCTTAGCAAATGTAAGCCTACTGATTGTAAACTTGCTTTTAGTTATCATTCTTTTATGGCCTCTTACAAGTGACCACAGTTCAAAAGCTACCGTTTGAGAGTTTGCTGAAGGCTGGAGGAAGGTGGGGACACAACTCCCCTCACACTGCTAGAGAAGCATACCAAGCCTTGGAGTGACTGCAGTGTACTTGATCAAACCTTCAGGGAGAGTGCTGAGATGAATAGTCAAGGTGGATGGTACTAAATTATCTGCTGAGAAAATAGCCTAGTTACAGTTAAAATGCAGTGGATGGGTAAAATTCCGTTTTGTGCTACCTGACACCCAAGATGACTGTATTCAAAGATCTTGCTGTCTTTGTTTGTTGTAGGTGTGGGCAAGAGCAGTTTGCTGTTGCGTTTTGCAGATAATACGTTCTCAGGTGAGTGTTCTGTTTACTTCAGTTAAGTGAGATGGTCAAGGTCTGCTCCAGTGCTGCTGGCTGGCAAGGAGTGTTCTGCATTTACCCACTGATAGCTGGACTAGGAATACATGATGTTTCTTACTTTGTTTCTCTGGTATAAGCCATACAAGCCATCCTGTCTGATCTTCACTTGCAACTGCAAGTCCTACAGGATTTAAATACTGACATGGTTCCAGAAATAGCTTAGTTTTTTTAGCTTATGCTGTATTCCATGCAGACTTCCTATTGGCCATTGGGGATTTAGATTGAATATTGTGGCTAAACAACTCACATTTGTGACATAACTAACTTACTGGGAGGAAACTCTTAGAACAGATTCTATTCAAAATCAACGATTGTAGAAGCATTTAAAGAAAACTTTCATCTCAATTTTCACAAGTGAAATACTTGCATAGTTACTGTCCATTTCTGGAGATATTTGGGTGCTTACTCTTGACCACCAATGCAATAAAAGAATCCGTTTATTTTTAAGTTGCAGCTATTGGCTGCAGATAAAAATATACAGATCAGCATGACCTGATAGAGCATTTTCAATGATAAGCAGATAAGGGGGAACCTTGTTCTGCTGTACAGTGTGAGAGCTACTGCCAGATAGCGTTCAGAAGTGTGCTTTGGGACATCCGAAGTAAACAAGAGTTAAGTTCTCACCTAGCCATGCTTTCCCTTCAGGCAGCTACATTACCACAATTGGAGTGGATTTTAAAATCCGGACAGTTGAGATCAATGGCGAGAAGGTGAAGCTACAGATCTGGGACACAGCTGGACAAGAGCGCTTCCGGACTATCACATCAACGTGAGTATGACTGGGCTTTGTGATAGGTAGCTTTATGCATGGATCTTGCAGTTCAGAGTTACAGTTTAGATGTTTAATGTTGCAGTTGATTAGTTAATGACAGCTTTGTGGTCTGCACAGTGGGACTTTTCTCAGCTGTTTTAGAACCAGTAGTGGTGGTGGTGATGTGGATAGGTTTGAAACTGGGATTTCAGATTTCCTCATTCTTCTGTGCATTTCCATGACGGCTTTGTCTTATTCCGCTGCTGTTAGTTTCCAAATGGTAGAACTGGAGTTATTTCACTGTTCTGTATATAGTAGAAAACTTGTCTCTGAAGCCTGTCCGCGAATGTCATCCTCTGATTGAACATTTGCACAAGTACACAGTGCAAACCCTCTGTCAGTGTTGTATAACTAATGAATAGCTTTGAGATTGAAGAATAGATGATCTTGAGGTCCTTTCCAACCCTAACTCTTCTATGATTCTCATAGGATTTCCAATATTTAGTTTTCTTTTAGGACAGATGCATTTTAGTGGTTGTCTTTGTGTGGAGTTCTGTTGAAATAGATGCCCACGTGAAGTTAACCTTTTCCTTGGTTTGAGTTCGGTTTCATTCTCTTTGTCCTTTTGAACAGCATGTGCACAGCTTTTCCTGTTCCTGGAGAAACCACACCCAGAGCTGCAGCCGTGGGAACTGAGAATAAAGTGTGTTTGTAAACCGATTGCATTAAAGGTGGGACTGCTCACCGTGGCACTAGGGGAAGAGGAAGAAATACACTTGGAACTTTTGTTTCCTTTATTAACAAAAATAATTCTTCTTGAAAGATCTGAGTGTTTCACTCAGTCTTTCATGACTGACTTCTCTTTTGGTTCTTATTTGAGAGGATTGTTTTCAGCTGATGCATTGGTAAACTTGGGCATAAAAATCATGAGACTGGTTGCATCTGTGTTACATCTGACCAGCTAGAACTGGCAAAATTGAACCTGGTGTGTGCACCGCCCCTTTCCTCTGTGCTTCTATACAGATATTACTGGATTGCTTCCATTGTTTCTTAAGTGTTTGGCTTGAAAAGCCTCAGTTGCCTCTTGTAGGGTTCCTGTGTGTGACATCACTTCTTGTTTCGGCGCTGCAGGCAGCTTGGGGCAGGAAGTGGTGAGTGGGAGGCAGCAGTGCAGCGCTGTGGCCCCCGTCAGCTGTGTGCACGGGCTAGTCACAGAGTGCCCCAATTACTGCTGAGTCAGCACATGGCCTTCCTGTTTTCAGATTCCCTGACGTGACTCCGAGCTGTGTTAATGAGCGTTGGTTCGTGGGGCTGATGCCGGCTAGTTTAGAAAGCCATGGTATCCAGCACAGAAATAGGGAATATTGGGAATGGAGGTGAATGGGAATAGCCGCAGATTAGAATTTGTGGGGTGTTTAGTTTAATTCTTAGATTGACATTTAAAATAGATGAGCTGAACTGGTTTGAGGGTGTTTGTGCCATGACCTGTTTGAACTCTGCTACTTTCTTTTGCAAGGCTTTTTAACAAAGTGAGGCATATTTTACTCGTGGGGTAGTGAAGGCCCCAGTTTTCCTGCCTTAACTCTGGTAAAGTGGTTACAGAATCTTCTGTGGTCAGGAAAGAAAGATTTGAACTTTGTGCAACTTAGGCAAAGAAGTTCCTGTGTCAGAGTGCATTTGAAGTGTTGAGGAAAATGCTTTGGGAATGAGGGCTCCTCTTGCTACTAGCACAGCTAGCTACCTGTGACTGTTTAGCATTCACTGATATTTTTCAGAAGGTGCTCTGCACCTAAACATATCACCTATAAAACCAGGAGATAAAAGCATCTGGATATTAGAAATGGTTCTACCTTTTCTTCATTGGGAAAGTAGCACTGTAACTGATTTGTTTATCCCAGACTGAGTGACAAATCAAGTTACCATACTAGTACTTACAAAAGGGCTTGGCTACCAAATCATGGGTGGAGTATGAGTGTTCTGTCAACAGTGTGGTAGTCTTTGTCTAGTCCTTGACTAGATTGAGGTTTAGATTGAGGTAAAGAATATAAAAAGGTGTTCCTACAGTATTACTGTAGGCCAGGAAGTGCCTTTACAGTTAAAGGTAGATTTCAGATTGATGTTGAGCCAAGCCTGGCAAGCAAACCTGAAATTAGAGCCCATCTGGTAATAATAGTAATAGGTTGCAAGTACTGTTGTATAGACCTAGAATTGCAAAATGGGAGAGGTGGTAGGAGTTAATAGTGGAAAATTGGGAAACGTTAAGGTTGTTCTATTTTGATTGTACTTGACTGCAGCTACAGAAGCTGAAAACCAGGATAAAACTGTAAAGGAACAGAAATCAAGTTGCTCTGAAGTATTCTGTACAAATTCAGGAAAACTAAACTAGATCAGAATTTCAGATTGGGAAATCTAAAAGACAGCAGCTGTTTTTACTGTCTATTAAATGTGGAAATACTGGGATGGCTGGTGCCTAGTGGGAAGAGAGGCCAACTTGTGTGAATTTGGTTGTCATGAAACGTCATCCAAACTCTGAATTTTATTTAAATTCACCAGAGATGTGGCATGGCAGGACTCAGATGTGTTAGCAGGAATACTTCAGATGCATGAACAACCAGTTCCTATACTTGTTTTGCTCTTGTAGGACTGCTTTGTCCTGATTCAGGACTGTGGTTTTACGATACAGGCTTTACATAATAGTTGTCAGATGCTGGCACAGGCTGAATAGTGAATGCAGAGGGGCCTTCTGCCATGTCTTTGTGTGCAATGGCATGTCCAAGAGAGGGATAAGCCTTTTGAAATTATGGAATTGCTGTGTCTTTTACAGCAGGTATGAGGGTTGAAGGACTAGTCAACTGGCCTGTGACAATAGATGTGCTTCCAGAAACCTGGAAAAAAGGATGAGTATGAAAACATATTAGAAGTCTTGTAGGACTGGTTGGAATTCTAGATGAATGAAACCCAAGGAACCATGTATACCACAAATTAGTTAAATACTGGCAAAGATGCTGCCTTAAAGGAGTGACCTGTCTTTCACATTGGCTAGTTATGTTCATTTTTCCATAAAAGTAATGTATGAGCCCTACTGAACTGATGCAGTCAATAATGCTCTGGCTCCATAATGCTCTTACCTACTTGTCATGCTTCATGAAACTAGTTATTATAACTCCAGATGCTAATCTGGGGAAGCATTTACTAGAGGAAATCTGACAACTTTCTTATTGGTATCTGGTAGTAGGAAGTACCATGTTGAGTGGCAGAATGTTCCCTTCTGCTTGGAAAGGTGGTCCTCAGGGATGTGAGGAAGAACAAATGGCTGAAGGACACAATGAGCTTGATTATCTGGTTCTGGAGATTTTCTGTATCAAGTCTGCAGAATTAGTGGGTAATGTTTCAGAGGCAGTAAGCTTATGTCTTTAAGTTTCTTTAAATATAACTCTATAGGTAGATCAAACAACTTGGGTGTTTATTTGCATTTAAATGTTAGCTTTCTTAAGCCTTTTCCACACCAAAGCTAAATGTAAACCCTTCAGATCTAGGTAACTTTTCCAACAATATGGAAGATAGTTGGCTACTACCAAGCATCCAAGGACATATAGAGGTCAGCTTTGGTTGTCTTCCACCTCAGTGAGATGCTTTCATATTCACTCTAAACAAGAATAATTGTTCTGTAGCTTCTGAGGGTTTTTGTGGGGGAGGGGAAGGGGTTGGGAGATTGGGACTGAGAACTTAATTTCTCTTTTGCTCTCATTTTTGTGGTCTCCATCTTCCCTAAAATGAAGATAAGGCATGCTTTCCCTAGTGTCAAAGCCTCAACTACCTCTTGGTTGCCAAAAGCACAAAATTTACACCTACTCCTCCCTGAATGCCAAAAGCCCCATCTGTTCTCTACTCGCCAAAGCCTACAACTTGTTATAAAAGCAGTTCTGCACTGCATCATTCTGAAATTGGAAGTATGGGGTAGGATAGATAAGACTTTGTTTTCTAATACTGTCCTGCACTTGGGATTGGAGAATCTTTGGTGTACTTGTTAAGCCTAAAATGTTATCTAGGACACAAGGCTGTATCTAACAAGTGATAGAAAATAGCACAAGTAGCTTCTTAAGAAAAATGTGTATTTTGGGGCTTAAGAGTCAAAGAATAAAAAGTAGTCATGGTCTTATCTCTTGGACTGCTGAAAGGTAATGTCAGCCAATTGAGAAAATGACATTTTGGTATAGATGAGGGGTTGGCAACCTTTCTAGACCAATGTGCCAGACAATTTTCCCTTCCAAAAATAGAAGCAGTGTATGCTGATAGGAGCTCAGCAGGAGTCAGGGGTTGCTGTCTTGCACAAAAGAGGATATTTCTGATGAGATGGTTGGCACTATTAGTACTTTGTGGCAGGAGCTCCCAGCTCCTGCAGAGTTTTGAATGCCATAGTGGTCTGTGCTGCATGGTCCAGCCCACAGTCCTCATCCCTAGAAGCAAGCGACGACTGTGCTGACGACATGTCAGGAGTGGGATCTGTATGTGCACGGTGAATGTTATTCTACTCCCCGACATCATATGCTTTGCTTAGAAGAAAATCTAGGTGCGTGGGCAAGGTAGGAGCAGCAGGATGCTCCGTTGGGTCCTCTGGTTTGGATGACTGGGATACCAGGCATGGTTTTATAGTGCGCACAGCAGAATGAAGCAGCTCTGCGTAGGTGTAGCTGTACCACTGCATTTCTCTGAAGGCTGAGTGTTGGCTTTGCAAATGTAATGCTCAGTGTTAGGGAGGAAGTGGTAGGTCAGCCAGAGGGGTGCTGAATTAAAAGACTGCCAGGTAATATGGGAGAGTTTGAAGATAATTGTCTTACTGTTCAGATGTAG
>NW_009919793.1:9303-53431 GCF_000696875.1 Nestor notabilis
TAGTGTGTTGATAGGGTTGGAGAGCTTTTCCTTTCTGATATTATTGCACGAAACAGTTTTTCATCCAAAATGGTCTGCAGTGCATGTTAGCGGCAGGAGAAAATGGGTTATTTTGGCACCATGTGGATTCAGGCTATGGAATGTTTTTGCCTCTAAATGATCTAAGTTATGAAACAAAGTTGAGCTTTTAGCAAAGCACAAATACAGTGCTGTAACAAGTTTTGAAGCTCTTAAAGGAACTGATTGTGAATGAACTAGTGGAAGGTGTCCCTGCTCGTGGCAGGGGGTTGGAATTAGATGATCTTAAGGTCCTTTCCAACCCAATCCAGTCTGTGATTCTACGACAAGAATATTTGAAAGTACAGGATCTCTAATGGGCTGGGAATAAGTAATTCTTATCTGAGTTAGTTCTTGCCAAGGGAAGTGAATGTACAGCATAAATTCCTGGTAAAACATGCATGGAAGAATTATTTGACTGTCTTCTGTAAGTGCCCAGGTGAGCAGTAGGAGCAGGCTCTCCTACTTCCATAGAGTATATATCATATGATAGAGGAGTATTTGATACCCAGTGATTGTCACTGCAAAGTCATGATGAGAGGAAAGGGGTGGGGGAGATGAGTGCACTCTGTGTGCGGTATATGTCTGCCTGTGGAAGTCTGTCTTGATGGTTGATATAGACAAGTGGCTTCTGCTAGAGAAGGGTTGATGAGGGGAAGGTGGGGAAGAGAGAGGAACTGGCTCAAGTGCACTGGTAGCAGAAGCAAGCTGAAGATTTGAGATCTGAAAGGCAGTAGGTTTGGATTAGATTAGGAGGCTTTGAAGCTCAAAGGTGTCCTTGCTGAATTGGAATAATTTATTGAAGAGGACCAGAGTAGTCACAGTGGACATCTAAAGTGCAGGGGAAGGAAGACTGCTGCAAGAGGTGCTTGCGGTAAGAGATCAAGATCTAGAAAGGCTGTCACAATTTAAGGGAAAACCCTTGATTTTGGTATGTTGAGTTCTGGAATTGGTTTTCTTAAAAATCTTAATGACTTTTAGGGCATGAAAGGGAAAGAATAAAGCTACACCAAATATAAAACACTGGATGCTGGTGAAGACCTCATTGTCAATGATTTTAATTACTTTTTCTTTTGGTCAAAGCTGCCTAATTTGCAATAGAGGAAAAGCTGTGAATGTGGCTGAAACTGAGAAGCTTGCTATTTTTATGTAGCATTCTCATGGTGCAGATACTGTCTACCTTTATGCAGGTGATAATGTTGGAACTTGAATTCAGATTATTTTTCTTACCTGTCAGAATTGTTCATCATCATTTAAAGGTGCTAGTTGCCCAAGGCTAATGGGAATAAACCAAAATGAAGCTTGTTTTTAATGGCTAAAGGTAGAGCGCATTGGATGCACATATGGAGTTGATCTGTTGAGTAGGAAGGTGCGATCAGAACACAGTCGCTCAATAAGAGAGAATTTTTTGTGAGCTCAAGAGAACTGTGACTGAGGGTTGGGTATATTTGGAGATCTGCTGAAACCTTAGTCTGTAAATGATCTTTCACAGATACAGAATGACTGCAAAAACTTGATGTGGCATGTACAATGTGAAGGTTCACATCGCAGCCAGTTCCGAGGACGTACTGGGGGCACTGCTGCTACCTTTTGCTCATATAGCTGGAAGACACTATTAATCTTTGAAGGTCTTGACAACATGAACAAGGAAGTAAACAGCAGTCATTGGACTTCAAAACCTACTTGTGTAGACTAAACGAGCAGGGAACTCTGTAGGTTTAGAGGAATAGTGTGTTGTAAAAGAATTAAATGACTCCCAGTGGAAAGAAAATGGGAGCACTTGATTGCAGTAACTTGGGGATTTGTTACGAATCTTGTAGAAGCTAAATGGAAGAGAAAGAGCTGAGCTGATACACAGCTTGAGTTAACATTTGTTGTCTCCTGCTCCACAGGTATTACAGAGGAACACATGGGGTCATTGTTGTCTACGATGTAACAAGTGCAGAATCTTTTGTGAATGTAAAACGGTGGTTGCATGAAATTAATCAGAACTGTGATGATGTCTGCCGGATACTAGGTGAGTTCCTAATCAGAGTTACAACATGTTCTATAGTGGGCTGACCTGCTGAAGTACCAAACTGACTTTTTTCCTTTTCCTTTCCTTTTTTAAGTGGGGAATAAGAATGATGACCCAGAGCGAAAAGTGGTAGAAACAGAAGATGCCTATAAATTTGCTGGGCAGATGGAGATCCAGTTGTTTGAGACCAGCGCCAAAGAAAATATTAATGTGGAAGAGGTAATATAATGTGCAGAAGAATACAGATAAGGCTATGTGGGGATATTGGTTTGGAGAAAAATAAAAATTACGTTCTTCTCGTTGAGGAAGAAAGAAAATGCTTTGTACATGTTGCAAGTGAGTAGGTAACGTGAAAAAGAGACTTCCAGCTGTGTTTGGAAGAGTTGGGGAAGTGAAATGAAGGAGCCCACACTGCATTTTCACTAGCTTTACAATGGTAACATATTAGATGTGAACTCAGGAAAGACTTGTCACTAGGGAGAATGCTGCTAGGAGGTGGGACTGCCCAGTCTTCGCTCCTGGCCTCAGTTGCCAAACTGACCTGTTTTTATTTGCTCATTTAGGAAAGGAGATAGAGGTGTTACTGATTTAGCTTGGGAGCAGGTACTGGATTTTCACTTGGCCCATAGTGGATTGAGGAAGATCTCTGAACCATTATGAAATGCCTAGAAAAGTTGCTTCAAAAGAACAGCGTCACACAAAACTTGCCCGAGTCCCTGGCTCATCTGAACTTGCTTGTTTTCTCTTGCAGATGTTTAATTGCATTACAGAGCTAGTCCTGCGGGCAAAGAAAGAAAACTTAGCAAAGCAGCAACAGCAGCAACAGAATGATGTGGTGAAGCTAACGAAGAACAGTAAAAGGAAGAAGCGGTGCTGCTAATGCCCTTTCCCTGCTGCAGAGACTCTGCTCTCAGACAGATCAGCCCCTCCAGCTAGACTCGGGCAATTCCACTGGGGCAGGCTTTGGGAGGACTTTCTCAGTTTTGTGCCGTTATTTAAAGATTATTTTTTCTCCATGTTTTCTATCAAGAGGCGCTGGCACCTTACCACTGCAGTGCCAAGAAGGTATCGGATGGAATCTTGCCCCCCTCTCCTCCCCTGCTCATTCCAGTGCGCCTTGTAGACAAGAAGGACGTTGCCTACCAAGTGGACTAATTAACCCAAGAGTTTGTATATAATGTATATTGCTTTAACCAGCCTCGCCTCCCTGTTGTGCTTTGGCTTCTGCCTTCTTAATGTCAACCAATCATGGACTGTAGAGTTCATCTTTTTAAAGAAATAGTACAAAGTTCTTAATCCGAGTTGGCCCCAGGCTGGCAGCAACTGCTTCCTGGGGCCTCTGGCTTCCTTTCTGTTGGGCTCCAGGCTGGCGACTGGTGCCCCTGGGGCCTGTGGCTTCACCCGGAGTTCCAGGCTTTTACTGGGGCTCAGGCTTTGTTTTTCTAGGTACCAGGATTGCAGGTGTTGCTGCTGGAGCCTGGGGTTTCACTTCACCAGCCCCTGGGCTGGCAGCTGGTGCTGCTGCTGGGGCCTTGAATTTCAGTTTGCCATGATCCAGATTTGGGGCTGGGTCCTTGGGTTTCACCTTCTTGTGCTGCAGCCCAACTGTACCTGTGCTCTCCTTTAGTTTATATCAAGATACTGAAAAACAAACTGACCTGTTTTCCCACCTGCAGAAGTGGGAGTTATTTGGATAAAACTTTTTCTTTTTTTTTTTTTTTTTTTTTAATTTTTAGAAGCAAAGTTTAACTCTTTGACCTCTGCTTCTGGTTTGCCAGGGTCTAAGTGAGGGTCCATTTCTTTTGAGAACAACAAAACCCATGTGATTCTGCCAAAAAAACCCAAACTTCTCCTCATTGCCCTGTCCACAAATAGGCGATCTGGACTGGAATGTGACTTTTGGTGGCAAAGCTTTTGTTTTGGAGAGAGAAGAGGCATGAAAATAAATCCAGCTGTTCTGGATTTATGTCTGAATATGAAAGCTGCTGCAGGATCATTCCCAGGATTCTTCTATCAGAAAGGAGGACTGCTGTTTAAATGTAAGGAAATGGAAAGCTTGCTTGCTTGGGTTATGTGGTGGTGGAGGATCACCGTTGGAAACAAACTGGTCTCCCTATGCTCAGCAACGTTTTCCTGGCCCTTGTTGGCCTTTCTGGGAAAACAAGGGCTCAGTTCATCAGCCTGAGTAGATGTAGTTCAAGGTGGAGAGTGTGTGTGTGTGTAACTAAAATATCAAATGTCTGGGCTCAAAGTACATGCTCAGCACCTGAATAATAGCCTAAATAATAATAAAAGAAGGGTTTTTTTTTTTCTGAAAATTACTAAAAGACATAGAGGGTATGACTTCCTTTAAGGCCTTTGAAGGTGGACGTACTCCGTTTGTCAGTAAGTGGCCCAATGGAATCGCTGGCCTTGGTTTGGTAGGGTATGATTCACCCTTGTCCATGAGCTTTGAATCAGCCCACTTCTCTCCTTTCCTCCCCCTTCCCCAGGAGAGGCTAAATTTTAAGTCACTTACTTTGCCTGCATTGTTTTAGATTCTATGGGTTGTGGTAAGAGCCCTGATCATACAATCACATCACAATCAATCACTTTAGAGACTTTTTAAAAATGCAAACAATGAATGTGTGACACATGGGGGTTTTAATCAGTTCAGGTGCTGGGAGTATGTATCCAGCTGCCTTCACCCATCTCTTTTCTTCACATATCTTTCGTTGGTAACCCAAGAATAAGAACGAGCTAGGATGTATTGCTTGTGTGAGCTCTGATAATGGTAAGACTTGTGCGGCTGTGGAAGGTGGTGGCTGCAGTTACACCAGTCCATCCTGTCTGCTCTCTGGCGTCGGATGTGGTGTGTGCCCAGGGGAGGAGCTGGGTCAGTCCTCAAGGCCTTCCTGTTGAGATGAAGCTGTCCTGTTATGGTTACCCCTTTCAGATTAAAGGGCCCAGCTGCATTAGTCTGGGACTCGTGGTAGCGTGTGTGCAGATCTAGGAGGGAGTAACTTCATATAGGCAGAAATAAAGAATCTGTCTGAATTTACTGGAAATGATGCAATAAAATGAGGAAATGGTGCACCCAAGCCTGGAGTGTTCTCTTATATGGAAAGATTGGTCCTCTTTGAGTCCAGGTCTGTGTGGCCACACTTTGAACTTTGCCAATCCAGGTGTCCAACTTCCTGGCTTAAAGTGGGATTTATTTGGTTTTCTTCTTCCCTCGAGCTGGCTGTAGAGAAGCAGTTACCTCTGCTCTCGCCACTGAGGATTCACTTGTAAGGGGTGGGGACTGTGTCTCTAGTGGTGCTGATGTGAAGTTTCCTAAGTGTTGAGCAATGGAATGTCTAACTGGTTTGCTAGGATTATTTCTGTAATGAAAGTTTCTAATTATGCTTTTTAAATAATTTTAAAAAACTAAAAATAAAGGTTACAAGCTGCCAAATCTTTTTCGAGGCTCTGTTTCCTCTGCTGTCCAGCATGTGGAGGTGCAGGGTGGCAAGCGAGGGGTGAGCATTTTGGCTTGCGTGTAGAGGGTTTTTTACCTGGGAGGGAGGTATTGGCACATCCACAATTCATGCTGTCAGATGTTTAGTTGCTGTTCTAGTTTGAGATGTGAATGAAACATTAAGCTGCAACTGGTAGGCTTATTTTGGTGTGAGATGCTCATGATTTTGCTGTAATCTTTTGTCTTCCTGTTCAACAAGATGTGTTGAGTGAGTTTTGAAAGCTTCTGCTTTCAAAGGCAGCAAGGGGCTGACCCCGAGTTGATTTGATGGAGTCTGTCCTTGTTTCCCAGGGAATTAACATTTTTCTATGTAGGAACCATGCAGCCATTCCTGTGCTCATTGCCCTTTTAGTATTTGCTTACCCCTCCCCACCCTTGATGTGCAAGCAGGCTCTTGAAGGCAAGTCCTCCCTCCTGGAGAAGCGTGATGGAGATGTGCTGTGGAAGGTGCCTTTTCTTCTGTCTGTGCTGGTGTGGTGTGACTGTGTAGAGGGGATCCTGAGGAGGAGGTGTAGATGGTCTGAACTGCAGCTGGTGCAAGCTGGGGGTGTTTCATTGTCCATCTGTGTTTCATGGCTAAACCCATTAGAAGTCTGAATATCCCTTTGTATAAAGGCCAGTAAATGGTACAAATGGCTGGGATGTGGAGAAGATTTACAAGCTTACCTATCTCCCTGTGTGGCAGGAGATGTAAATGTTTGAAATGTTTTTTCTCCAGGACTGTTCTCTTCTAAACACAAGCAAGTGCTTCTCGTGACTGAATTTCCTGGGCTACTGCTGAACTGAAGATGCTGTAGGGTGTTGACAGTTCAGAAAGCAAGCTTGTTCTGCAGCTAGGGAGGATAAGCAGTGACTTGAGAGCCAAGACGGTATTGTATAAATGATCAGTTTTATTCTGAAGAGAACTATTTACAAAAGAAGTAGAGCATTGTTTTTACTAAAAATATGCCTTTATAGATTTTTATAATATGTATCTTATAAAAACCATACATGTATTTACATTACTGCTACATACAAAAATTACAGCACTGTGGTTTATGTACATATCTATAGATACATTCTTTCTGCTTGTCCCTGCTGTGTGCTTCTTCCCTCTCAGTCGAAGGGAATCGTTGCTGCAGCACCCAGACACTTCCTTTCTTGGCTTTTTGGTTAAAACAATCTTGCTTTTTTTATAGTCGAGTGGGGAGCAGAGAGTTTGCCTGGTGTAGAGGCATAGCTGGAATTCACCATTCTAAGTAGGACAAGTGCTTACAGCTATCAAGTCCTTGTGCATGCAGCACTGCCTGTAACCTCCCTTCTTGCTTCTCTGTGCAAAATTATTCTGTTGTCATTAATCGATCTGGTTTCATCTCAAGGGCAAGTTGCTGATCTAAGTTTGTATTAAGATAAAGTGCTAGTGACTTGCCTTTCATTTACACTTGTTTCTTGTGTACACTGGCTTCCCTTGCAGAGTTTACTAAAGGAACATGGATCCCTTTTCCCATGGGCCATTGTCATAAACATTTGCCCAAACAGTCAACCTGTTACTTCACAGTGGGAAAGCTGTTTGTAATGTTAATCTCAGCAGCATCTCTTCTCTGTGCAGTATTTGAACAGTGACTGTGCAGCACTACTGTTTATTAACAATTATCTCAAAAGCAAGGCTGAGTGTTGTATTCAGAGCTGCTGATCCCACTCCTTAATCTACTTTGGGATCCTGAGTACCTGCTGGATTGATGTGCTTCCTCCATCTCATTCAGTGGGGCTGATGTTTCCTTTATGCCACATGTGTCCTGAAAGTATCAAGTATCACAAGTGGCACATCTTCTAACCCAACACTTGCAAGGATGATTCCATGCTCCTGGCTGTGACAGGATGTAGATGAGTGTTTCAGTGACAGCTCAAAGTGAAATAGACAGGACCTTGTTAAAACACAACATGACAAATGAGAACATGAAGGACTGCACTGATGAATTTTTAGAAGACACAACAGCAAAACCTAGCTGCTATGTTAAGGCAGTTTCTTTTTCTGTTGAGTAGCAGCTCAGCACAAGGAGGTCTCCTTTGGTGTGTTGTCCAGTTCATTAAACCCAATTCTCTTCTATTTCTGGGTTTAGTAGTGCAACTAAGTCTTCAGGGGCTAGTTTTAAGAAACCATACCCAACTGGCACCTTAGAACATGCTGCCTTTCCTCTTGCAATCTCTTCCATCACTGTTACTAGATAAATAAAACTGCAATGGGATTAAGGTAGGTTCCTCCTTAAAGGAAGAGATATGCTGTGCATTTCAATTGCCTACCCCTGCAACTGAACGAGTCGCTTTCAGCAAACATGTAGCAGAAGGCACCTTTCTTCATCTCATTACTGCATCTTCATGGGATCACATAAGGCCTTTGCCTTAGGATTGCATACATACATAGTACATCCTCATGGGGGTAGAGTCCCACATGGCTGCTGGGTGTGTGGCCTGAAGAGAGCTGCTGGGGCCTGGGAAATGACAACTGACAGCAGAAAGAAGATGGTCTCCCACAATAAACAGAGCATCAAGCAGTGTATAAGACAACTGTTCACAGGCATCGCTGGCATCCAGGAACCCGCTCCCGACTTTGCAGGTGTCAAAGCTTATGTTAATGCACATGGGCATAGAGAGTCCTGACAGCAGCAGATGCTGAGCATTGTGCCTTGTGTCTCCGCCTTACCGAGCCTCACAACATAGGTAAGACAGGAGGATGAGGGCTTGCCACCCTGAAAGCACACTTGGCACTGCACTAGTCCCTTTCCCTCATTTGCACAAGGAGATACAAGCAGATACTCAACAGTTTAGCATTGCTCAAGGAGAAGCCAAGATTCATTTTCCTTCCCTGCTCATGAGACTCCAGATTCCTTTTCCTGAAAGCATCAGGCTGTATTGGTGGTGCTTTATTAAGTCTTTCCTGGAGCAAGATCTGCAATCCCAAGTTTCATTGCTTTCAAGTAAAGGGGTTTTACCACTCGGCTTTTTACCATCGTTTCCAGTCCCAAAGAGCACTTGGCTCCTTGCAACATGGAGCTACCTTAGTGCAAGATGATTTCATACCAATGTGGTAGTTTCATGCTAACAAGGAAATACAGGAATGCTCAAATCTTTGTAGGCAGAAAGGATATTTGTACTGAGGTATAATGGATGTTCTATCCCATAGAAAAGTTGAATAATAATAAAAAAAACCCCAAGCCACCAACCTCTTACCTGCTTCTTAGAAGAAGGTGTTTGATACCTAATTCTAGCAGAAAGCTTTTTTCTGTGAGCAGAGATAGCAGCTCCCTGTAGGATGGTGTTTTAGCACCTAAGTTGCTGAGCAGGGCAGAGCTGAATGTGTACTGAGCCCCATCTCCTATGGGACAGTGTAGGTGGCAGCCTCTTTAAAGCAACAGGGAAACAAACTGAGGCCTGTGGGTATTGTGAGCTGGGAGGGTGCGTGAGAACTGGATGACTGCAGCAAGTTGTCTCTGAACTTAGGCTGGCGGTCCTTGCTGGTTTATGATGGTAGACTGTGTTACAGAGCAGAGCTGTAAGGTGCCCATCCAGTGCATAGGGAAGGTCCCTATTAAAGTATTGCAGGATTTCCAGCACCATTGTATGCATACACCAAATAAGCTACGTTCCTTCTCGTTGAACAAGTCATGCTGACAGCAAGGCAGGCTCTGATCATCTTCAGCATCACTGAAGGACTGAGTAGTAAATGACCCACAGGCAGGGACAGACATCATTTTTGTCAGGCCATAGCTAATGTTACTGCATGGAGCAGAGGAAGCTGTAGGCTTTCCAGAGCTTTGTAGGTGCCCTCATGGCCCGTGGCAATGAGGGAGTGAATGGAGATGCCTGCATGCATTCTGAGGATCAAGACTGCCGGCCCAGCATCAAAGACCTACTGATAGCATTATGGGTAGGCTTTCAGTGAATTAGGCTTTTTGGGGGCCTATCCAGTTAAAATAGCAGGTTTCTTATTCTGGGAGGTGTACATGGCTTTTGGGGAAAGGTGTGTGACTTGAAGCTCCACAGCTACCTTTGGCCATTGGAGGGACAGTTGGTGCCCCAGGACTGAACATCCACAACTTTTATCCAGTCTGTAATCTGTTGTAAATAATCAGTCTGGGAAGAAATCCTTAACATTCCGTGTAGCTACAGACTCTGCAACTCTCATCTCTGTAACAGGAGGGAGCTAGAGAAGACAGGAACATCAGCAATCTTAGAACTGCCCTGGTCTGTGAGGAGCCCGGATTCCCAGCAACGTGGGGGACAGCTATGCAGAGCTGTAGGGGAGATGACAGGATATACAGAGAGGGCTCAACTTCCACCATGGAGAAAGCTACACTTGTCAAAACATGGGAATGCTGGGGTCAGAGCAACTCCAGTCTTGGGGGAATGGATGAAGGATTTCACAGCTGCCAGGACTGGAGGGTGGTTTAAGTGACTCCCCTCTCCTCTTGCATTCAGCCCTCTTCTTCCCCCTGTGCTTGCTACCACAGCAGTTCTTGATTACCTCTGCTGCTTTGTCTTGGGGCTGCTTATTTCCTTCTCCAGCATGAGAATGCTTTTAAGACAATCAGATTATTCTTCACAGCAGAATCTGGACTGTGTCAAAGCGCCTACAATATACCCTGAAGTTTATCACTTCACTTAAAGAAAAGTTTCTCTCTATTAGTATCACATTGTCAATTTGCAAATCTCCAATTCATGTAAACATTTGGTTCAGACCAGGTGCGGTGTAAATAGTGCAGAGTCTCAAGGGTTAACTCCTTTGCCCCCTTCTTTTTCACTTGGTGGATCAGAGTTGTGTCCAGCAGCAAGCTGGGCAGCTGCCCCACTCCTCATCTGGAAGCAGGAATCGTTGGAGAGGTTTCTCTTTTTCAACTTAATTTTTCTTGAAAAAGGAAAAGAGACGGTTCCCTTCTGCCGCAGTGGGCTCGTCCCCCTGCTGCTCCGGCCTGAACACGGGGGAGGGCCTGGCACTCCGCTTTGTGCCAGAGCCACTGGAGAAGGAATAAGCAAGCTGGCTCCATTCCTTCGGGTGTTTGTCCATCAGCTGCTGGTCAATGACCCTGTGCATGTCATCCTGCAGCAGAGGGAGAGGAGAGGGTCGTTAGTGGCAGCTGATGTTCAAAGGGAGCTCGCACAGAGACATGGCTGAAATTGGTGTGAAACGTGCTGCGATGAGATGGAGGAGGGATGACAAGAGTGGGGACAGGTCTAGCTCCCCACCTGGTTGCACACTCAGCCTTGCTTGCTGCTGTGGGGCTTTTTAGTGAGCAAGGAAGGTAAATCACACAATTCTGAGGGATAAATCACTTGGGTGGTCCTGCAGAGGAGCATCGTGCCTGCTTGGCACTCTGTGACACCCCTGAACTATGTTTTTCTGCTGTCTGCAGCTTGCAGATGTCCTCTTTGAGGGAAGAAATAAATAAATACAACAAATGCAGCTGAAAGTAAAGGATAGTAAGGATGTCTGTCCTGAGCAGGTCTATGTGCTTGCCATGCGGAGCAGGCAGGCTGGTAGGTCTGACAGAGCTGCCTGCACAGCCCCTGTTAGCAGGGGAAAGGTGCTCCTGAGAGCTGAGGAGCCCAGGCCAGGCATGGGCCCACCAGAGCCCACACAGGTTTTGCACTAAGCTTACAAAAGAGACCTGTGCTGGTCCCTTCCCCTGGAGCCAGCAGAGTGGTGGGAGCTCTCTGACTGACAGCTTGGCATGGATAACTGCACTGGTTTTTCGGATGTACCAGAAGCACTATGGTTTCATCCATGTTTGTGCTCCACACAAAATAATTCGTTGGTTCTGTTGCTGTTAATGATGTGCTTAATGTGTTCCTTGAAAATGTGGCTATCAATTCTACAAATTTTAAACCTTCAGATCCATTGTTTCTGCTGCAATTGCATATTTAAACTGTAGCTTAGTGAAAACCTGTGTACACAAACTAGCCCCACAGGAGAAATCAACTGTTCTCCAGCAGTTTGATTCCTGATTAGGACTGAGGGCACTGTCTGGTGAGAACAAGGATGCTCTGGATGGGCTGTAGTGATAGAAGTGCTGTTCATTTGGCACCTCATGCAGGGCAGCCCATCAGGGCAGCACTGAGATGGAAGGGAAGGTGCTGCCATCATCCAGTGGGTGCCCCAGCTGCCCTGTAGCTTGATGTGGAATACAAACAGCCAACTTGGACTGGAAACTGAAATGATGGCTATTCTCTTGTTGCAGCATTTTCTGCAGGGAAAAGGATTCATAGCCATGGCCTGGACCTGAATATAGTGTAGGGGCTTTTTCTGGGGGAGCAGGAGGGTGCAGAGCTACATGGACTGGGGAAGCTTTGTATCCTTTTAGAGCAGAGGAAGGGCAGAGGGAGAGCTGAAGAGGTTAAGGTAAACATCAGTGTTAAAGTGAAACAGGTTTCCAGAGGTAAAGCTGCCCTATGAAAATGTATAGCACTTAGATTTTGAAGGCACCTCTTTTAGCATCTAAGGTAGGTACCCAGGCTCCAGCATGGCAGATCTGTGTCCTTGGTTAACAACATAACAAGGGATAAGTATGATTTAGAGAGAGAGAGATACATTATTGCACACACACATATATATATATGTGTATAAATACACTATCCACTAGTGAGAGTGCACTGTGTTTGGGTTCCTGTCTGTCTGATGTGTGAATAGGAGCACACAACACTTGGCTGTGGAGATTTGGGGTAGATGTACCTAGCAAGGCTAGGGCAGAGCTGTGGGCCCTGCCTTGGCACTGGGCAGGGGTACAGGAGTGTCTGGGGACACAGAGGGAGGACAGACACCAATGCTTTGGGACCTGTCTGATAAAGCAGGCCCATAAAGCTGGCTACCTGGTACCGGTATGCTCTGGGTGTTCTGGGCAGGAGTCTGTGCTCTTTGCAAGAAGAGGTGAGGATGAAGGAGGTGCAAGTGGCGTGGATGCTCTTTGTGAGCTGAGCTCCCTTGCATGAGATACAGGTTGGAGCTGCCCAAGGCAGCCTCAGAGGCTGGTGGCTGTGCCCATGCAGGCTGCAGCTCTCTGCTGGCATTGCAGCATTTTCAACCTAACACCACCACTGTTGCTATCACATTGAAACCACTAAGCTCTCTCTTGAGAGAAACAGCCCTCTTCACTTCCAAATTTGTTCCACGGTCCTTCCCTATTTCTAGTAATGCCCCTCCTGCCCCAGATAATGATGAATACCAGTGGGGGTCAGATTAGGCATGGGGTGAGGTGCTACCACTCCTGTGCAAGGCTCAGATGTGCAGGATTTTGCTTGTAGTGTATTTTATAGCCTGTATGATTATGTGCTTACAGAAAACTGTAATCTTGTTGATGGTCCTTGGTAAAGTGCAGACTGGAAGCATACAAGAGGAATTTTTATCAGATTAAAGCCTCCCTTTATGCCCAGCTAAAGCAGAGAATCTCATCCCATTTTATCAGAAGCATTCAGCTCTGCAAAATAGTCCCCAAAGTACATAAATTACCTGACTTGTTTTGTGCCTCTCTGGTTGAGCTTCTAATGCCTGGGGACATTAGGTGCTTGGAGACTATTTTGCTACTGCCTAATAACACTTTAGGTCACTATATTGGGAGACAACTTTCTGCAGTGCTAGTGGGCCTGATCCTCATCTCAGGGAGCTGATGGGAGCAGGGGTGAGGTTGCTGTATTGCTACAATCAGATGACATAGTGTGAAGGGAGAAAGCAAAGGCCTGCTGTTGAAACCCAAAACTGGGAATATTCCAGCACTAAATACTGCTTGTATGAGTAAGTTGGTCTCAGTTTATACCACCCATGAAAACTGAAACAGAACTTGGAAACAGACAGCTCCTATACAGAGCACTGAATGTCACCTACTAGATAACAAAGCTGAGAAGTAAAATCCCAGCCTGCATTTCAAGAAGTTTTCCAGATACTAGATATGCTGAATACAGAGGATTAATGATACGTGTGCCTCAGCCTGGCTTTCCCCATGGTGACCTGGGGGGTAAAGCCTCACCACTGGGTATAGGACGCTGCCCCTTGTGCCCTGGGTGGTGCTGGGGTGTGTGTGCAGAATATCAGTGGCTGATGGAGATGCCCCACTGGTCCCTCTTGCCAGATGATGGTGAGGACAGAGATGGATGTGGGTGATGGTGGCAGCGAGTGGAGCAGGCGAGGAGATGGCAGGTTCTTGGTGAGGATGCGGGGAGCTCACCTCAAAGGCAGGAGGGGTGTACGACTAAAGCTGTTGGTACAGGAACTGAGAAAGGCCACTAGATCAGAAACCAAAGGAGCCAGATAGTAAAAAGCCCTGAGGAAGCAAACTGTAAGCAGGAGAAAGAAATGAAAAGAAAGAAAAAAAAAAAAAAAGGAGAAACGAAAACACAGTGGAGTTGAAACAGAGGCAAGGTTGTACAGGAGAGGTTTCTACTGGTCAGGCTGTCAGTAGAATTGGGGTCTTGCATGGTCTGCAACAAATTATTATCACTGGCCCAGATCTTCTCTCTTGTATCTGCTTGTTTTCTATTACAGTAGCCCCTCCTCAGTGCTAGTTTCCAGGAGGAGCCAGCTTTGTCTGATCTCAAGGGCACTCTATGCCTTTACACAGGTTTTCCCCACAGACCCCAAGCAGAGCATCTCCAGGGCAGCTGCTGTACTGCTGTGGGTTTGGGTTTTTTACCTTGGTGGAGAGCTGGGATTTTTGCTTCTCCATCTTGCAGGATCTTCTGAGCTGATGTAAACAGTGCAGCTGTACCACAAAACAATCACCACACCTCTCTGCCTCCCACCTTTCTGCTCTGTTATGGAAATGCAAGGATGTGCTGTGCCCACACATCCCCAGTGTTGCGCCTGCCCAGAGACGTCTCCTGCATGGACACCTTCCCTCCCTGGCCGATAGCACATTACTCTACAAGGTATGTGTTACCCATGCTGCATGCAGCCATGAGATATGGTTTGTTTCTCCATTTTAAATGGGTGCCTCTGTATAATTAACTAACTGCTTACAGCTGAAAGGCTTTGAGCAAGGCAGGGCTGTGTTCCACACCCTGAGCATCACTGCATCACTGGCTCCTGCGGAGCCCAAACCAAAAGTTGCTATGAATGGATTCCCAGGCTGAGAATGCAGCAAACCCACAGGGAGGGGGGAAAGTCATCCAAAGGTGCCCCATAGGCCATGTGCCATCCATACCCTGCCCCACTTACCTGCCAGGCCTCCAGCTGCTGTGAGAGGTTCACCTTCTGTTGGATGGCATCCAGCAGCTGGCTGTTGAGGGACATCATGTCGATCTTGCACTTGGCCAGCTCCACCTCCACCGCATTCTTCCTGGGGAGAGAGTGAGAAATTGGGGCATGTGACTTTCTCTTTTTATTTAAAAGGAAGTGTTAAATATATCCTTGAGGAGCAGTCAACAGTTTATTTCAGGGGCAAGTCCCCAGATGCCAAGCTGTTGATCTCCATTGTATTCTGGACAACCTATTAATCTGAAGAGTGGGACAGAACCGTGGACGTTGTTACTACAAAACCAGCAGGTTTCTGGTAAGCACACTATGAAGGCTACCAAGAGATATTCAGATACACTGCTGTATAAGGTAATATAATGTTTCTGGATCTGCCAGGTAATATAACATGCAGGATCTGCCATTAAAAATGGAGATCTAAAATGTGGTAGAATCTACATATAAAAGTTTTTTTCCTTTTCTTCTATTTACTCGTCCATAGAAAAAGAAATGGCATATGCTAAAAACCAAATGAGCTGTTGTCTGACCACTTGCTCAATAAGTTGCAATATGAAACAAACAAAACCCCTCAAGGAGAACAATTCTGCTTTCAGTTGGGACTGGGAAGTTGGGAAGGAAGGAAGAAATGGAGGAAGCAAGTTTATTACACATAGGCTTTTTAAGAATGACAAACTGTTAAAACTGTTTGAATGAAATGTTATGCCTTAAGGAAAGCTCCCAGTTTTAATGGGATTGTGCTGGCCCTTGGGAACACTGCTGCTGTGTTTCTTTCCAGGCATTTGGTGGCCACTGAGCATGTGATGCCGTGACCCAGGTTGCCCAAAAGGTCCTGGGTGCCCAGTGGCTGAGGTGTTCCAGCTGTTACTAGCTAATGAGAAGGAATTGTCCTCTAGGAAGGAGCATTTTCCAAAGCTGGGAAATGCTGCTGACCATGCTGGGAGCATAGAGGTGAACACAAGCCTTAAGTTTTCAATTAACTGCTGTGTGATGGGAAACTGTTTCATGACATTCTGGGAATCATTTTTCCTTGCAAACATTTTCAGGAGAAATAATTGCATCTTATTAACTGCAGCTAATTCATCACCTCCTAATAGCTCCCCTGTGCCCCCCTGCAGAAGAGCAATTTGGAAATTTGTGTTTATTTTCCAGGTAGTGGTTGCTTGACACCTCCTATTATGGGATCCTATTTTCCTATTGCTTCCTGTGTTGCCATATTTCAGTTTCAAGCTAAAAATTTTCCATGCCAGATGTCTGCCTCAGACAGTGACTTTATTTCTTTTCAGAGTTAGGGCTTCTTTTTTTTGGGGGAGGAGGGCTTCAACGAAAGTGACTTAACCCTTGAGGTGTGAGGTGGGAAGCGTATCACGAGCCTGCTCAGTCTGTGGAGGGATGCTTTCATTTTGAGCAACAAGACGCTCTTGTCTGCTTCCACTTGCAGCCACTTTCTGCTCATTAATCACCCGCCACTCACCCATGCACACTTGTCACGTCCTCATTTCTCTGGGCTCCTGCCACTGCAGGACAGTCAGCCGTAAATATTAGTGCTTTGTCCCAGCAGGGTCATTAACCCCATGGAGAAGCTGGACCCTTCCACTCTGGCTGTGGGTTTGAGCACCTTAAAAAGCCTTTTGTTGTGAAGCTCCCTGTCCCTGCTCGGATATTACGGAGGGTTTTATTGCGGCGGCAGCGCGTTGCCATAGCCACAGCAGAACCAGCAACCCACACGCACTGGAAATGTCAGAACCACCTCTCTGCACCCGGCAGTGCAGCTGGGATGCTCCTGATTTTTGCCAACAGATGGAGGTGTTACAGAGGATAGCAATGGGAATTTCATAGCCAGCTACATAGTTGAGAGCAGCACGGATGATTGGGTCACTTAAAAGATGAAGGGACTGTGCATGCTGATTTAGCTCCCCACATCCTCAGGGGTGCAGTGCTTTTTGTGCTCCTATTCTTGATGAGGGCTTATTTGGCATTTCCATAAGGAGATGGGACTGGTGGTGTCCTGACCCACCTGCTTATTGAAGAGATTATCAGATGTATCCTTCCTATGTAGAGCATAAGGGATGAATGTTTCTGCCCCTGTCCTCAGGGCAAAGAGTGCTTAGGGCAGTGTGGCAATCCCCACCATAGAGCTGGGATATGGGGTAGCAAAACTGCACAGGTCTTACAAGGAGGATGGGGAAAATAAACAGTGGGAAAATTCTGAAACGGGAAAAAGGGAATTACAGGACTGGAGATGCAAAACAGGCCCTGGAACAGGGAAGGAGAGCGAGTGACTGGAGAAATGGTTTAGGGAAGAAGCCCAAGCAGGGCTGTAAGGGGATGAGCAGGAAAGCATGGTGGTATGTCTGGAAGAGCAGAAGAAATAAAATATGACAAATAGGGCAGACCTAGTGTTTCCATTTGGTTCTCTGGAGACTTCTCCTTGCTGTGAATCAGACCAGTACTAGGGATGGCTAAAACATGGTTCACAGCTGCCTCCTAAAGGGGCAGCTTTGGAAATTGGCATCTCCTGCCCTGCTCCCAAGCTCCTGGCAGCATTTCCCAATGCCAGCAAAGCCAACACTCACTCCATTCCTTTGAACAGTTACTGAAATTCATGGAGGGTGAGAGAAGACAACCTGGAGGGATCTGCTAAGGCACTCCGTAACTGCTAACACAGCCTGGCTCTGGCTGTTTGTACAACTTACTTGGCAATGGCCTCATCCCGGTCCCTGATGGCCTGCAGGAGCCGTTCACTTGTTTCCTTGTCTTCAGCAGCACCTCGCAGCCGGTCCCGTTCCTCCTTCAGTGTTGTCATTTCCACACTCAGTAGCGTGACCTGTGGGTAGAGGGAGGGCATCAAATGCAGGGTTGCTCAAATTCACCATGAGTGGAAGGGGAAAAGGCCACATGGACTAATCTGGAGGCTGAGCTCCCCTACCTGTAGAAGCTATGTCTGCTGGGAGAGGGCTGTTAGTGCTGGTGCAATGTCCCCATGCAATGTGCCAGCTCGCTAGGGGATGCTGGCAGTGCTGGTCTGAGCAAGATAGGTCACCAGGATGGCCTCAGTAACATGCAGCAACAGCACTGAAAGCTGTGCAGCTATGCAGGGCAGGACCCACTTGCAACTTGGCTGTCACTATGGCATCAGAGCTGAAATATTACCCCTGGCCAAGCAGTTTGTCTTGTCCATGCATCCTCTGAGTCTGCCTGTTGTATTCTGATCTTTCCAGAGTCAAATTATTGCAAACATCATTTAGCAGCAAATAAGAAATTTTTGGAGGGGGCCCTTGTGTCTCTTGAAGTAGTATGAAGCTGAAGACAAAGGATATGAAAATTCCCTTTCACGCCATGGAAGGTGTTACTGGCACATCTTACAGTTTTAATTAGATTTTAAAATATGTGCAGAGTCTTAAATAGTCTGTGAAATGATCTATCGTTTTGGTCCTGTGCAGAGTGAGTTAATAGGGTGTGAAATCATGCAAGGATTGCATTAGCACAGCTTTGCAATATTTCATACACATTTAATTTCTTTGTCTAGGGCACACACATGCTCTGTTACGCCACTCCACCACCTGAAAACCCTTCCAGCATTTGACCCACCTCCTTTCTCTAAATGCAGCTCAGTAGTGCTTGAATCCTCAAAGAAATCTTTAAATAGAGGGCAGACAGTCAAAAAGGGCTCATCACATCAGTGGCGTGGGAGGATCTGCTGTTGGCACTGCATGGCTGGGGAGGGGGGTGTTAAAGCACCTTGTCTGTGTGCAGGGGCTGCCCGCTGTGAGCTGGGGCTGCCAGGGATTCAAGGTGCACTGCCCAAGCTGTGCCCTCCTGCAGCCCAGCACAGGGTGCACCTCAGAGCAATGATGTGATGGAGAGTAGTGGTGGAAGCTATGTGAGAGGTGCTGAGCATTTCTGCTGAAATCCCAGGGGACAGTGGGTCAAGAGGCCCAAACCACTGTGTTCAGTGCTAGGTTTGCAGTTTTAACTGGTTTTGTCTGTTTTGGGTAAGAATGAGATGGCACAGACAGAGGTGACTCCTGTCTCCACCAGCTCACCTTACTCTCAGGCAGGAGCAATGAATGTGTGTGGTGCTACAAGGTTCCAAAAGCCATTTAGGAGGAGTTCCCCTTTTGTTGTATCAATACCAGTGACAGCGCAGAGGGTTGTGGAGGCAGCAAAGAACTGCTGATTCAGGTGGACCAGATTTCCATGTGCACTGATGTTCTTTAGTACTGAACTGAAGACAACACTGCCTCTTCTATGTGAGGTGAGAATAATTATTAACCTTCAGCAAAAGTGAAGCTGGTATATGGGCAAAAGCTGCAGGAGATGTACTTGTATGAAGCTAGAGTGCGTCTCTGAGAGCAATGTCTGCTGCATTTGTAGTTATGCCTCATTTTTGTCCATATAACACAGCGGTGTGAAAAGAAAGTAGAACTGTGGTCTTCCCTTTGCTCCCTAAATATTCAAAGCTTTGGTAGTCAGGGACCCCTAAAACCAGAAACAGGGGTCCAGACTTGTGGTCCAGGGCAGGTCCTTTGGTCCTTCCCGGATGGGGAGTTTGGGAAGATCAGACTCAGCAAAGAACAACCAAGTGCTGCTCCCTCCTGGTGACCTGTAGAGGCCTCACGTGTAAGGAGGTGCTGTATCCAGACAAGCAGGCTGGTGTACAGATGATCACTCAACATCTGTGAATAAGCCCCTAACAGTCTCTGTTAGCATAGCTATGTTTTAGTGATGGCTCCTGCATCTCAAATGTGTTTAAGGGCAAGGGGGCCTATGGATGATGCACAGTACTACGACAGCACCCCTAGAGGAATGCCTGGGCTCATGGCTCACTGCAGGCAGAAGTTTGGACTGTCAAAGGTGTCTCTTGTGGTGGATGGAAGGGCAGGTGGCAGGGCTGCTCCCTCGCTGCAGTCTGCCTCTAATCAGCTGCTTTGTCACCAGGACTATTTCCATCCTCATACACATGCAGCCATCACTGCAGGGGTAGTTAACGATGCTCTCTTTTTTTCTTTGGTCCCATGGCGGGAGCTCCCATAGCCCTTCACAAGGCTGTCAGACCTCAGGTTGTGCTGACTTTCTCAACAGATATGTATTTCCTTTTTTCTTCTCCAAAGGAGCATGGCAAAAGGGCAGTACAGCTCCGCTGGCAAGACCAGGCAAGGGTGTTAATCCCATTCCCTGCTCCAATGCAGTTAGTGCTGCAGAAGCAGCTGTGCTTAAGGCTGCTTCTGCTGTGGCCTCCGGATCCCCTCCACTGTTTGGAGGCTTGTCCCTGAGAGACAGGGATTGCAGAGCATCTCCTTGGGTGCCTTATCTCTATTTGCTGCTTTTGGCATAGGACCTCAAACACAAATGATGCTGCATTCAGTGCAGACGCAGTGTGATTCTGTGCTTTGAGTGTGGTGTTGGTTTTGGGGCTGCATCATTCATTGCTGTTGCTAGCCTTAGCTGGTTCCTGTTGGCCCTGGGGTGCTGCCTGGTGCCACGCTGGCCATGATTGAGATTCTCTGGTGTGTATTTATGAGGGTTTGTGATGCTGCTGTGGAAGGAGCAAACCTGCTGTATACACAGCAGAGCAGCACATAAAGCCTCTCCGCTGGGTTTAACAGTCTCCCTCTTTGTCCTAAATCCTCCTGGGTTATGTATCATGTTGATCTCTTTTATGGAAGGTATGTCTTGGAGGCTGAACACTAGTGTCACAGGACTACATGTAAAGTGTGGGAATTGCTAACCTGGCTGTGCAGTCGCTGCAGTTCCTCCAAACTCTGCCTCAGTTTCCCCCGTTCTCCCTCCATTAGTTCCCTCAGGGCTCGTGAATCCTCGCTTGTTCTCCTGATCTGTTCCTCTAAGGTATCATCGTCGCTTCGTCGAGAGCTCTGAGAGTGGGAGAGAAATCTCTTGCTCAGGTTTCACTTTAAAAAAGGCAAATGCATTATTTCAATACTGGTTTGGGATGAGGGGGACAAAACAAGGAGGAAAACGTGAATGTGACTTTGGTAGAGTTTCAGTTTTGCTGCCGTATGCCTTCATAGGGGAAACGTGCAGCAAGCTGTCCCCTGGGCAAGAGGACATGCACAAGCCAAGGTCTCTCTGTGCCACCAACTTACCGTGGAGTCTGCCCCATCCAGCACATTTTGTATCAGTCTTTTCAGCTCGCTGAGAGCTGCCCGTAGGCTGCCTGCTGGGACATCTTTGGCTGATGATGTTTCTGAAGACTCATCCATGGAGGAGTCTGTAGAGACTGCTGAGTCTGCACTGTCGTTTCCTCTGAGATGGGAGCAAAGATATCGCACTTGGCAATATGCTTCCCAGAGCTGCAGCCTCAGCTGGAACAAGAGAGCCTGACATTAGCCTGGAACATCAAGACCATGGAGATCCTCCTTCCATCGTGAAGTGAGGATTGCCAAACCTCACAAATACTTGTCTAGCTTGCTATGTTGATCTTCAAATGGATGCAGAGGTTTACTTTCAAATGGTGAAAAGGGTGTTGATACCACAGCTGAGACCATAACCCCAGTTTTCTGGTTCTTGGTTCAGCTCCAAATCTAGATCAAATGCATTAAACTCCCTTTCCCTCTGGGGCTGGTCACAGAGGAACTTGGGCTTTCCCAGGGGTAGGAGGGCAAATACCTGTTCTCGTTCTTGTTCCAGCTCCTCTGCCTCCATGCTCTGCTCTATCTCAGATAGCAGGGATGTGCTGGTTGTATTGAAATTTTGGAGACTTCTCTCCTCACTGAGCTCCTCTACCTTGCCCTGCAGCTGCCGGTAGGACAGGCGCACCTCCTGGAGCTCCAGCTGGCTTTGGTGCAGCTTGCAAAGAAAATCAAGGAATTTGTCAAGGAAGTAAGGAAAAAAGAAAAAAAATATTAGTGGAGGTGATATAGACTGGATGAATCTCTTGGTTTGTGAAAGAGCTGAGGGAGGAATGAGTGCCACAAAAGAGGATTTCCAGCCAGGAAGAATGCACTCTTGGCTGGTGTTGCTCTTTATGGGAGCTTAATAATCTCCAAATGTCATTAGACACTGTTTAGGCTCCAGAATATCCTGAAAGATAAAAATAGCAGGTTAATCAGCACTAAAATGAGGAGCATTGTGAAGAAGGTGGGACTCAGGTAAAAAGAATTGCTGAAAATAACACAGCAGGAAGTGAATCCAAAAGGGAAAGTAATATAGATGTGTTTTTCAAAAAACTCTATGCATATGTAAATACAAATATATATGTAAGAAAGGAAAAAAACCGATTCAGGGCTGTTTGCAGAGCTGGGGATCCAGTGGTTGTCAACCCACAGAAAAGAAATGGAAAAATCTTGCTCTCTACTGAGATGTCTGAAGCCACAAAGGTGCCAGCTTGTTCTCCAGGGAGTGATGTTTAGTGGCACAGCTGTGAACATCATGGGGCTTGTTGGGAAACCATATGAGCAGTGAGAGCTACGAGGGCATTTAGTGCCCTCATTTCCCCAGCACGCTGACCCACCTGCTTGCTCAGATCTCCCTTCTAAGCTGCTCTGCTATCAAGATGCTCCATTGTAGCTCCTGTTACCTGTCCCTGTGGGCAACACCCAGGACCTTGCTCGCTGCCATGCTTACATGAGCCATTTTATTCTTCCAGCTGTTTTGGCTCCCAGTTCCTGATTATCTTCCTGGTCAGTTTTACCCCAAACCATATCTTTTACTCCACTTTCTCCCTCTTCCCTGTCCCTTGGCTGCCTCCTCACCTGCAGGTCCTTGTCATGGCTTTGTCTCTCCAGGATGAGGACTCGGTCCTGCAACTCCTCCACGGTTCCCTGGAGCAGGTCATTCTCCTCCATCATGGCACTAAGGCGATGCTCCAGCTCCCGCTTTCTGTCCGTCAGCATCTTGATCTGTGAAGGGAAGAGGTGGTCTCAGACCCAGCACTTTGCAGGGAGCAGAGAGGTGTGAAATCAACTTCTCAAGACAGAAATGAAACGGCAAAAAGCAGTATGCACGTATGTGTTCTGTACCTGTATGAAAGAAACTGTATCTGTGTGTGTGAAATGACAGGCAGAAATGACCAAGTAGATTCAGCAGAGACCAGCCCTGCCCACCCCTTGCACCTTAAAACTTGCAAGACTGGGCAAAACTAGTTACTTTTCCTGTCTGGTCCCTGACTGAGCATGGTGGCATCTTCTCCTGCATGGGTGCTGGACACCACAGTATGAGCCTGTGGGACCCTGCTCCCCACAGGGCTGTGCCATAGCACCACCCAAATGCTTCACTGAATTGCTGCATGTTCACCAAGTCCTCCCCAGGGACTTTTCTGTCTTTTTGCTTGTGAAGACGCCTTTCTATGCCATGCTTATTTTTAGCCTCATAGTGGTCAGTTGCCTTTAAAATGGGTTCATTTCTTTTAATTGTCAAGGGCAGTGATTTCAGGTGGTGAGGGACAGTGTGCCAAGCAAAACCTCTGTGATTCAGTTAGCCGGGAACAGAGCACAGGATGAATCAGCACTAGCCAAGGTCACTTCTTGTTTAACCAAGAAAAAGGAGCCTTTTCCAGTATGCACAGGACCTCTGGGGACTGGGTACACCATTTACTAGTGCAGTATAACTCTAAATATTCCCTATGGCCTCCTTTAATTCATGGACGATAGATAAATTCAGCAACTTCCCAGTGGAAGGCCTCTTTGGGATCTTCTGTCTCTGCTGCTTTCCAGTTTGCTGGAAAGATCTGGCTGCATGAGGGAACATTAGCAAAGTGTGTGGACTTGCCATTTCTGCAGGGTAAAGGCTGCTGTAGGTATTAGAAAGCTGCTCTTCAGTGACTAATGGTTTCTGACATGTCTCTTCCCACCACCATCATCATTTGTGTGGGCTGGAGAAAAGGGGTGCAAGAAAAATAAGAGGTATAATACAGAGATTGTACTGAGAGTTCATATTTGGTACCCAAACCAGTAATGAACACCCTGTGAATGTCCATGTAACAGAAACAACTTTGCTCTGCCATAGGCCTGGGCCATAGGAAGGGCATGAGGGAAAGGGACTTGGAAAGCAAGAGATGGAAAGGAGGTAAGGTGAGGCATGCACAGTGACAGGTATGCATGGTAACAGCGATGCACATGTGGGCAGGCCCTTTCTGAGCCTCCATACTTACTTCAAGTACCTGCTGCTCCACACCAAAGGGAGGGGAAGAAAAGGCAAGGGACCAGCAGGGAGCAGGAGGGAGGGGGAGAAAAGAAGAAATTGAGAAATTTTAGGAAAAGCTCTTCCAGACAGCTTATAAATAAAAGAAGTGGTGAGGTGGTAGATTTGGACATCTTCTAACAATCTAGTTCCTGCCCACATGGGTCTCAGTGACCCCTGTCAGGGAAGAGAGGAGGAAGAATGGAAATATTATTCCTGGTAATGTACCAGAGCTTGCCCATCTAGGAGCTCCTTGCTTTCCCACATTCATGGGTTGGAGGCAGGAGAGGACTGCTGCTTTCTTTACAAGCATGAGAAACAGAAAACGAAAAAAACCTTGCAGACCTTCCCACCATACCCTAGAGTTTAATCTGTACTGAGGAGCAGCTCTGTAGGAGCACTGCCATCGTTTATCTCCTGGAAGATCCCTCTCATCCATTCATTTTGCAGGCATGCTTGTGGCCAAAGCAGCACTGGAAGCTGGCCTGTGCCACCCCAGCCAGCCCTGGGTTGCAGCAAAAATTCTCACTGGTGGAGTCCTTCCCCCCACAGCTACCATCCTTCTCTTTGCTCTGAGCAGCAGGTTTTGGTTACTCAGTTCAGAGGGGCTCTTTCCACAAGTTAAAACACCTTTCGAAGGGGTGACACTGAGTGCAGGTGACTCACCTCAGCTTGGAGGCTTTCGAGCCGCACGATATGTTGACTGCTGGAGGAATTCTTCTCCCGAAAGTCCTCCCTGAGGGTGTGGACCTGCAGGGAGAGCTGCCGCTCCACTTCTGATGCCTGCAAGGAGACACCAGATGGTGTTACCCAGAGGGTTGTCCCATAGAAAGCAGTTATCTCCTCCAGCCCCTTGGAAGATCTGCCCTGATATGACTTCCGCATGAGCCCCAGTTTTGGCAGAAACTCTGAAGCCTGCACAGTTTGGGTGAGGGAAAAGCTCATCCTAGACAGATGAGCTATGTTGATGTTTCCCTTGGGGCAACCAAGGGGACACAGCCCATAACTTTTTTCCATTGCAACAGAGCATGACTCCTTTGTCCTATGGGAAATTCAGTTTTCCTCAAATATAGCCTAGTTGGGGTTGAGGAGGAGACCAGGCCACTGGCAAAGGTGAGGGGAGCCAATCCTCATGCTCCCAGGAAACACGACTATTAGATTTATACTTTCTAAACCTCTGCTCATCTTTGGCACAGCTCTAAAATAACAAGTGCTCTTTGCCTCTGATTTCTGGCTCCCGTCGTGGCCAGACGGAGAAGCATCCGTTCCACACAACTGTCAGGGCAGGATTGCTTGCAGAGGGCTTGGCCCTCTGTCCCATTTTGAGGGAGGAATGCCCCATTTATGCAAGGTGGTTTGGGGACAGTGGAAAGGCCATTCCTACCTGCAGGATCCAAACTGCAGACAGCCCGTATAAATGACAACTTAGACACATTGACTGCTCTCCAGCCAGCTTTATAGTTGATTTTTGCATGGTGAACACACTTGTTTAGGCTTGTAAGAGAACATAAGGTTTTTATGACAAATCCCTAAGGAGACAGCACAAATGGATGGTTTTCTATTTAATTAGCTTCCATCAGGTTCCATTACACTCTAGGCACAGACCTCCCCTTTTGGCAGATTAGCTGGAAGTGAATTGATCCCCCTCAAGAGGTGGTATGCTCGGGGCACAGACAGAGCTGTATGTCCAATGGAAAGGGCCATCAGCAGCCACAGTGCCTTAGACAGGGAGATGAGACAGGAGGGAGGGATGGAGAGAAGAGAAAACCTGCACTGGGGTCAGCAGGTGTGGGCAGGTTTGGGAGTACATCTTTATATCTGGCAAATGTGGGTCAGGATTTGACTTTGGGTGCTCTGGCTGACAGGGAGCCCAAGTTAGGAGCTCCACCAAAAGGGGCAGTGACTTTGCTCCAGCAGCTTTTGACCTGAGGAATGAGGACACAGGCCCAGCCTAAGCTGCCCTCAAGGGCAACACTACCCCCTTTTAAAAATAGTCCCTTATTTTGCATGCTCTGCAGAATACTCCAAATCGGAAGAAAGAGGTAAAAGGCTGTTCCAGCTCCATTAAGTGGAGGAAACTGTGGTTGCCCCAACACCACTTGCTGCAGGGGCAGCAGAAGACAGAAGCACAGCCACAGAAATAAGTCAGGCTCTCACCACTGGCTTCAGGCATGAGAAACGGCTTCCAAAAATAAGAAATAATCTTGTCTACCAACTGGTTTTTAGTTCCCTTCTTATCCTGGATTAGTATAACTGGCCTTTTCCCTTACTTTAAAGCCTCACATCAGAGACTGTTGCATATCACCTTCACCTCATTTATTTAATAAGGCTTCCCAGCACAGGCAGAGTACACAAAATATAATGATGGCACAGCACTATAGGAAGGGGTTGGTTATTTTTCTTCCCTTAAGCAGCTATAGATTTCAAAGCATCCTGAGCAGCTATTAATTGGTGACACTAAGGAAGATAGATGGATTGTGCTTATTTTGAATGATACACTTGCTTTTGTAAAGACTGCTGAAACATCTTCATGCTGAAATACTCCACAGGAGCTATCAAGGATGAAGAAACACCAGATGAAAAGCACCAAGGGATTTTGCCTGCAAGATGCTGACCACACTCCCAAGGAGCACCAGATGAGGTGATACACCAATATTTGATAGTTAATTGTATAATTTATACGCAAGAACAATTCTATGTACAGACAGTGAAAATGTACAATGTAGCAGTAAGAAACAAGGGAGTATTAATGGCATTGTAAAAATCCCTGTTAAGACAATATATAGGTGCTGTTGCTAGTTCTGGTCCTCATGCTCAGACTGGAGCAGGTGAAGGGATGGGCTGCAAGGGTGATCCAGGTCATGGAAAGTCTGTTATATGAGAGGAGACTAAAAAAGGATGGCTTGTTTTATCTCATGCAATAAATGCTGAGAGAGGTCTCCCTATAAATACATCATGTATAAGCACACAGAAGGGAAAAGCTCTATTTAAGCAGAAGCACAATTTTGGCAGAGAAAACGATGTGAATAAACTGCGTAAGAGTATATCAAGGCTGGGAATAGGAAGATTTCTACATTTCCAAGGAACTGCAGTAGGATTCATTCTCCTGCATCATTACAGTAAGAGAAATGGTGACAAAAATTAATCCTGTGATGGGAGCTGGATCACTTTATCATGCAGTTTCTTTCAGAGGGCTGCCTATGACAGAAGGGAAATGAATTGACCTCAAAGGTCCTTTCCGGTACTAGACTGCTTGCAGGACTGTAAGGCTTGTATTCACCAGCTTTAAATCATCATCTGGAATTTAGCTACTTGCTGCTCAGCTTACATGCTCACACATCTTTTTCCCACAGTTATAGCCCACATGGAGGGAAGAAAGGACTCACTTGTGCACATTCAGGGCCTCAAGCAGACAGGATGTTACAGTGTCATCTCAGCATGCACCGTACACATCCTATCTCATGCTGTAGAGAAGAGTAAAACCAATACATTCTTTAGCCTCATACAGTGCAGAATAAGCTCTCTGACCAGCCATTTAACAGAAGTAAACAGAAATGATTGTATCAAGTGTTTCCCTCCATAGGAGAACAAGGAAAAGTCTTCATCCAGTTCTTCTAGATAGGGAAATGGCTAATACCTTTAGTCTAACCTTTGTAAAGATTTGACATGAGACAAAGTCTTCTGACCTGAGCTATGGTCATGGAAACCCCCTCTTCATGCTACATTTGTTTCAGAGGTTATTAATACTGCTGTCAAACTACCCTTTCTAATTGATTAGAAAGTCTAGATTTTAACATCAATTTGCATTACTTTATGGAAAGCCACCTTGGCAGTGTCCAGTATTTGTCAGTTTTTATGGCATATTTTCATATGGCATCTACTAGGGTTCTCCACACATGTGTGCATGTGTATATGTCTGTTTTTCTGGTTTATGCCATGAACTCACTGCTGATTACTTCTAATGTGCTCTTTTACTTAGTGTCATCAGAAGATGTAACCTTCTATCTACATTTTCCCTTTGCTGGTCAAATAAGATACGGCTTTTGTTGAATTGAAGCAAGTTGCTTCTGCCTCAGCTAGTGTGGCTCCACTCTCATTATGCAAACAGGGCTTTCTCTTCTCCATCAGTGTCTTCCTAAACATTAAAAGCTAAAATCTTTTGTGGTTATGTCAATCATTTAGTGATGCATTGATTTTGCCAGAGAGAAGTAATATTCTTTCCAGAAAGGCAGACATGTATCGCCCAGCATCACAGCTTTGCTCTGTAGTTAAGAAAGAATTAATTTCCTGGTTATAGACAAATTAGCCAGCACAGCCACCAGGCAAAGTTTGAAACATATCTGCAAAAGCATAGACATCAATTCACAGTTACATCTATTCAATCGACTGCGAGTTTTGTTTTCTGGACTTCACGCAAGGTTTAGATGAGATTTGGGCAGTGCAAGAAGAAAGGAAGAGCAGGGGGACATTTTGGCCTCTGTTGTAACTAAGGGTTCATGTTCATTGCAAACCTGATTAAATTTCTCTCATGATTAATTCTAAAGTGTTAAAAGACACAAAACTGTGTAGATATTTGGCAGAAAAATATGGCTTACCATTTATAATAACTCCATTTTAACATCTGGAATATACGGGCAGTAAATAAATAAATGCAAATAAATTGGAGCATTGACACTCTTGTGAAGAGGGAATCTTTGAAATGTTTGGAATGGACTGTGAGAAATGAATAGCCTGTAGGATAGTCTCATTCAAAAGACAGCCCTCTTTTGGAGGAAGGTTTGCTAAATAAGACTAACTGCATACAAAACATCCAGCTAAGTCATGTCAGAAGGGAAAATGGAAAAAGTTTAATAGACTGTAGCTGGGTGAAGAAACCAATGTTTCCATATGATTTACTTCTACAAACAAGATGATTCAAATTTAACAGAGGCTATTGAAGATTTTCTTGCCTAAAATAGCTAAGAAAAAGAAGTCCTAATTAGTGCTAAATTTGTTACACTCAGGAGAGTGTGCTACCCCTTTTATTGATTTGCTAATAGCTGAGTTCAAGGGACTCCCTGTTCCCACTGTGGTACCATTAACACTTCCCACCACTAATCGCTGCCTCCCTTGGCTTCAGGTTCCTGGATTCCCAGCTCTTTGAGAGGAAAATACATTTGGCTACTGAAACGCAAGCAAAGGAGGAAACAACAAACCTCTTGCTTTAGAATGACACATTTTGAACATACGTTGATCTGGCTGCTGAGTGAAGCCCCAGAGGATGGGGACTGCTGCCTTGCCACGGCACCCCAGCACTCACTGGCAGTAGCGGGGAGCCTGGTTTCCTGGGATACTGACCCATGCCAGGAAAGTGGTGAGGCCATGGCTGTTTTCCTGTTTTCCAGTTTTCCAGCCCTTGGCAGCCATCACCATAAGCAACCATTTATATTTTGCATACCTAGAGGTTACCCAGTTTGAGAATCTTTAAGAGATTATTTTTTTACCAAAGCTTTTAATTCAGGTCAACTTTAAATTGTTATTCAAAGCATTAGTCTATCAAGGAGAGTGCTTATGTAGTGGACTAGATGATCTCCAGAGGTCCCTTCCAACCTGAACAATCCTGTGATTCTGTGAATAGTGGTACTTGCCACTAGTCACTTTTGAAGGGCTTCATTTACCATTAGAGGAATCTGAAGTAAAAACAGTGATTGGAAAATGTTGTGGCCATTGCCAAGGACAGGATTAATAACAGGGATTTTTATTCTGTTGTAAAGCGGTGAGGGGACGAGGGTTGGAGCTGTGCTGAGGATGTACATCACCCACCTTTGCTGTGTTGTGATGATGCCACTTTGATTTTGGTGTGAGGAGATGCTTTTGTGGTTGATGTCATCAGTGAAGTTTGTGAAGGGTGTGCAACAGGCGCGTGTTTTAATGACAATTCTTAAACACATATTTCACCAAGGCGAGGGGTGGAATTTATTGTGTGTCAGTGTGCAGGCAGTGGGGTCGCAGGGACCCCTCTGAGCAACTTCCTCACAGGGCACAGCTGAGGCTGCCAGCAATGCCAGTAATGCCTCTGGGAAAAGCTGCTTAAGAAAGGGCAAAACACTGTCTGCTGGTGAAGACAGAGGTCAAAAGTGTGAGAAACAGCCCTGTGAACACCAGGGTTGTGGGAGGAGGAGGAGAGGACCTGTCTAAGCCTTCTCCAGAGCACCTCTTACAGCTCCCCAATGCAGTGCAGGACATTGGAGATGGAGAGTGTTGTGCATCATGGCCAGAGCCAGCGCTGTCACCTTCTCTGCCAAACGGTGTGGTGGGGCTGAATCCTCCTCTACTTGTCTCATCCCTTGCTCTGCTACTCCCCAGGTGTGGGGAAATTTAACTACATAAAGTATGTAGCAGCCTGGTCCTGATGTGAGAGGGGGTCACTGCCTAGAGCAGTTGTGTGGAAAATGAGAATTCAGGAAACTTGCAACATTTCCAAGCTATTTTGTTTGTAAATATCCAATAGAGACCATGAACATTGATCCTATGGGATAGTTTTAGAAAGAAAAGAAATGGATTTTTAAGACTGTAGAAGTGATAGGATAGTGCTATGTAATATATACCTATTATGTATCTAGTAGCTATAAGCAGACTGGCAGGTGGATTAAATACCAGTAGCCAGAGTGAGAATATCTGCACAGTTTTTGCAGCTAAGATTTACTTCTTAACACAGGTTTCTTTCTGCTCAGGAACCACCTCTGCAACCTGCCACAGCTCCCGTCAGCCCACTCCCTGGTGCTCTTCCTGTGCTTCTCAGCTAACTGCTGTTTGTTTTAGGTAAGATCTGAGAGGTGGCCACGGTAGGGACATGCAGCATCCACCCTGAGGTGTCCTCACTAGGGCCTGGCACCTGTGTGACATTGTGAGCACACTGTCTCCCCGTCTCTTTCACCTTTTTCAGTGCAATTCAGGCAAATCATATCTGGTGTTTGGTGCCTTTGTACTGCACACCTTCACAGTCAGGCACCTGCAAAGGTCTTCATACCCCTGCAGGTCTCCTCCTGGTTATTTCTTCTCTCTTTTTATTCAGAGGATCCAATAAATCCATATCTGCTTAGACAGAAGGGTTGGATTTTGTGGTATGCTGCCTGACCTCCTTTGTTAGAGCCATACAGTCTGATGAGCCTTCCCTCCAGTGGGAAACAGGCTGACATTGTAGAGCACAAGCTGGCTGGATTGGTTAGCAGGGTCCTGTACTGACAACATGGCAGGTGGACATAAGAGGAAACAAATGAACGTTTTCTTTAGCACAAAGTAGACTTGTCAAGAAAAAAGGGAATCAAAGATCTAAAGGATGAGGATCCTTAATTGCCAAAGCAAGGAGTCTGAGTAATGGAGGAAGGCACTGGAATTACTCTTTTATAAGCATCAGGCTTGGACTCATTACTGATGGGAAAAGTCTCATGGCTGTCACATTAAACCTTTTCTGAGAGGTCTCTGAGACAAAGGACAGCAGTGGCATCTTATGCAAGGATCTGCACTACTTCCACAGTCATTTTGGCAATATGATACTCCAGTGCTCGTGTGAAAGTGAGAATTCTTTGTTGCAGATATGTTCCCCCTGCCCATCTGTAGCACAAGAAGGAAATGCTTATCATGTCCTTTGACCTCACTCCTATTTACCTGAGTTTTAAAATAAAACAAGCAAGAACGTGAGTAGTTCCCTCTCAACACACCCATCACTCAGTGGGCTCTTGTGGATGGCGATGAGTTGATGCCACATCAGCTCAGATGCCTCACATCTGGGAGGTAGAGGCCAGTGATGGAGCTGGCTATAATAAGGAAGAGCAGGGAGCACCTTATTTTCATTCTGTGTATGGCTGGGCTTGCACCTGCCCATTGAGGTGAAGAGTTAGAGTGGAGATGTTTAGCTCCTTGGTGGAAAACACCTCAAAACCTGAACCTGCTCAGACTGAAGCTGCATTTCCTGTTTTGGGGGTGAAGTTCTTGCACTGGCTTTGTTTGCTTCCCATGTTTCCATGGCTGGAGGGCTGGAAGTGCTGCTGGGATAACTTCTGTTAATACTCAGCCATGTTACTTTTTTATTTCCAAGTGTCCTTGAAAAATTGTTTTAATGGGGATGGTGAACTTTCGCAGCACCATGAAAGTCAAAGCATGCATGAGTTGGAGCAGATAGTGCAGAAAGCAGATAGTCAAGAGTTTTCCTGGCAATGTAATTGTTCTTTTTTTCCCTTCCTATAAGGCTAGCTGATATATAAGAACCAGTTCGCAAGGCAAATACCTGAATGCTTTGGCAAAGAGCTTAGGGTAATGAATGCAGAATGGTGGTCTTCATCTTGTTTTTCAGTAGGTGCCCAGATAACTGTCTGAGGCCAAAAGCTACAAGTTTAGGCTTAATCATTTTACAGGATTAGGAGATGCTGTTTAGAGCAGAAGAAAAGGCAATTGTGTGCCATATGGGGGCAACTGTTGCTGTGTGTAATGTCTCTAGGTTCATTGTTTGAATGAAAGAAATAGCTTCACAAGTAGATGTGGGTTATGCACATGGTTTAGGAGGTGCTCAAGCACAAGCCTCCCTTTTTTTTTGTGATTTATTCTTGACCTAAGCATTTGGCTCTTGTGGAGAGGAAAATACAGTGTTGGAAAAATGAGTCAGCCTGCTTCCTGTGGGAGGGACTGCCGGAGGCTTGCTGCTTTGAATGCTGCAATAAATTAGCAGTGGAGATAACTCAGAGGACAAAGTGTGCCTGGAGGACATCCGATGCTAAGTAGCGCACCCAGTGGCTCTTGCTCTCTGTATGCAAATTCAGCTTGCAGAAGAAGAGTGGGAGATGAGACAGCTTTGCACAGTGGCTCCCTGGGCTGGTGTCTTAAGGGCTCTGAATAGAGCTGGGTATGGGGCTTGTTAGTCGCAACTTGGCTCCTGGTTGTTGAGAAAGAATAGGGTCATAAAATGTAACACTAGCAGACTCTTCTAGTTCTGTGTAGATGCTGCACATGACCTTGAATGAATCAGTTGTTCCTCTTTAGTTATCTATCTGTAAATGGAACTGGAAAGGCTTGTGGCTTAAACAATCAAGTGTGGTGATGCTAAGTGGAGCTGAGAGGAACCACTGCATTAATTTCAGTGGAGTGCAGCGTGGGTCCAGTGTGTTGCAAGGGGTCTGAGACCTTCAGGTTAAAAAGTCTATTGCCCATTGCCGCTTCCCCCCAACCTCTCATGTGTAAGACTGCAGCTTCTGAAGTTTTGCCTTGGCCTAGCAGACTGAACCCACACAGTTTCAAAGCTGGATGGTCTGTGTTTTGCACCAGTAAATTCAGTGGTCTGCTCTCTTAGATAACTTCTAATGCATTTCTAGTGTTTAATTTCCATGAATAAGTTATTTTTCCCTGACAAAAGACACATTTTATCTTGATAGAGCATTTTGTCCAAGTTACCTTTGATGTGGGTTTTTAATCCAGAGTTTTTGAGCTCAGTTTGACTTTTCAACTTGAGCTAAAGGATGAAGAATATTTCTTCCAGTAAATTTCTAGTAAGCTCTAAATGTGGGTCAGGAGATATGAAATACAAAATGCCTGACTAGGTTAGAAATAGCTGAACTGGAAACATGATGACTTAACCTGGTCACTAAAACCTTCTGAAAAAAGAAGCAAAAGCTTATGGTGGTGGTGGCAAAGAGAAATGTAACATACCCTCCTGCTCTGAGAGTCTTTGCTGTCTTCCCCTGGAAGGCAGAAGTCAGGACAGTCAATTTCTATTCTTGAATTTATTTTTTTATTAAATTGTTTTAGTCTAAGACTTCAAACCTGGAGGTGTTCAGACTCAAATGTCTGTGCCTGGAAGCAAGAGACAATAATTAAGCTTCTTGCAGTCTCTTACTCTGGCTTTAAGCACTCAATCTCCTTTATTTCAAAGAAAATTAACTGATTTCTACTGGGGATAGCTAATACGTGTTGGCAGGCTAGGATCCCTGCCTGCTTTTGAAATCTCCATCTATACACCCTCTTAGCTCAGAATATACTCTTTTAGGATTTAATAGTAGCAATACACAAACCAAAAGCTTTCCAATGTATGCGGACATAATGCTCAAACTTACACTTATGTGTCTGAGTGTGTAAAAATACTGGTGTCTGTTCCCATACATGTGAAACGAGTGGATGCCAAAAAAGATGGTGCAAAATTCGTGGAACTGGCTTTAAATATATTAATCTCTCTCAGTAAGCCTGCAGATAGGAAGAGAGAAATTCTAAAATGTAGGTGTATATATAAACTTTATGGTAGACTGACCTGGGAGATGTTTTATTAGCTTTTAAGTCCGTGCCAAGTCTGACTCCCAGTAACTTCCATGAGGTTGTTTCTTAAAAACAGTACTGATGTTTGTTCACTTCTTTCACAACTCAGTGAATTTGTTTCAAAACCAGAGCAGGAAGAACTAAGAAGTCTCTTTTTTTTTCTGTTTGGCTTGACAGAAGCAAGATAGAAGATGTTCTGTGCAGAAAGCCTATTTCTCATAGCTGATGCAGTAGAACTTGTGGCTCCATTCTGTAGAAAATAAGGAAACCTAAACCCTATAAGTGAATGTTGGCCAGGGCGGGACCTGCAGCTTCAAATTCTCTTTACTAAATGTTTTTACCACTGACAGGTACACTAGGGTCATAAATTAAAAGTGAGTGCTATCAAAATGAGCAAGTTCAACACACAGTTCTGGAAAAAAACCCCAAACCTCTCGCAAATCTGACATGACAGTATGACACAATCACAACGCTTAAAGAAAATGATCCAAATCTACTTTCTTGAAGGATTTTTCTGGAGCTATTAGGTGCATTTTACTTAAAAATATTTCTTTGTGAGCAATATTTGATCTGTCATTCTGAACACCACCGAACAGTGCTGGATACCTTCAGACAAAAAGCTTCTAGAGATACTATTTCACTTAGCAATACTTCTTCCTGTACTTCAGCAGCCTCCAGCTATTCCTGAATTGTTCTCTCTTGTTGGCAGCATAAAAAGATCCGTTTATAGCATAAGGTCTTTGGAGCAGACTTGGAGCACAAGGCAGACCTTGCTCTTGGTGATTGCTGACAAAAAGTAATTACAGTGTGTTAGTAATAACACCTGAGCACTCTGATCTGCTAAATTCAAATACAGATCTACACTTTGTATATTACTATACGTAGTAAGCACACGAACACTTGTCTCCCCCCAGCCCAGCTTTGCTCTGTTTCTGCTAAGGTTTAGCTTATGACTCAGTGCAGCAGATGCTTGAACACAGAAGGACTTGTTTACCTTTTGTGCAGTGCCACAGATGTAAGCACTAAGGGGATTAGGTCCTTAAGTCGTAGATCCTCAGGCCAGGGGCTTGGCCTTCAGAGCACTCTGCACATCAACAGCAGTATATGGCGGCAAATATGCAATAGTAACTTCTAGCATGAGCCAGAGCTGCTAAATTAAGCCTCAGCAGGTGTATTCAAAGTTGAGGGTAAGTTTCCAAACACCTCCTGTAACCCAGCTTTTGGGAAGCTCTTGAGTATTTCTCTAAGTGGCCAGATGGTCTGATCCACATATCGGCTTAGCAGGTAAGGCACTCCCCTGAAGAGACTGCATGGGTGTTGTCATGGCCAGAGTCTCTGGATGATGGGAGGGTCTGGAAATGAGAATGTGGATCTCTCCTTGGAGCCTTGTCCTCCTACAATCTAGCATTCAGAAAGTTCTTGCATGAATTTATTTAACAGCTTTTGGCAAACTCGCTGGCATTTTGGTGCTTTAAGTCCTACAAAAAGCTGTCTTGGAAATAGAAAAAAATAAAGCAAGTAGATGCAGAGAGCAAACTTAGCTGAAAAACAAGGTGGGTGCAGCACATATTGTAGGATGGTGTATAAAATATACTGTGCTCTACCAAATCATACACATGCAGGGGAATCATTACAAGGGACTGGAAAGAGCCCCTCTCTTTAAGTTTCAGGCTTTGGTGTATCTGTGAATATCACTTAAGGTGAAGCATGCATGCTCATCTATGGGAGAAGTCACTTCAGGCACAACCCCTTCATGTATTCAGTTATTTTTCTGGTGGAGCAGCAGTGCAATGCTATCAGAAGAAAAACCTGCTGTAACAGCATTCCAGCAGCTGTGTTAGAGGAACTGCATGTGAACTAGAGTTCACTGAAAGCAGACACAGGCTGTGCTTGGCAGTGGGCAGCAAATTTGGCACATAGAAGCTATACTTAGACTTGTACCTATAGCCAAGGTTTTGAAAACGTGGGTCAGGTGTCACTGAATTGAAAGCCCTTTCCCTCACAGTCCGAGGTGCTGCTTAGAGGGATAAAAATCATTCAAGCTGTAGGTTTTTTGGCACTGAGGCTGTTGCTTTCTGACCACTGACTCCATGCAGGCACAGCAAGCTTGCAGTGAGCCTGGGCTGGGGCATGCAGCAGGGAGCAGGTCCTGTTAGAGGTGGGGACTGGTGGGTTATCTGCAGCCCAGGTTTCTGTGCAACCAAGCTATGAGGCTGCCAGTGAAGCAACACTGGGGTGTAGAGACCTGTAAGCACTGCACAAGATCTCAGACTGGGAAATACTGTACTGACAGATGCTGTGAGAGTTAGCAGCCTGTCCTATGTGTCTGATGGTGAGAAAAGATGCATTTTCCCTGGTGGCTGAGGATTTGATGGCTGAGGCTTTGCTTGGAAAGAAGTAGCAACCTTGTATAAAGCAGTCATGACCAGAGAAAAGGGAGCATCCTTCCTTTCTTCACCAGAATTCCCTGTTTCACCCTCAGCTATTTGTCTTGGAGGGGCAGTGTGTAAAGGCCTACAGGTGCCCTTTGGGAGAAAGGGGAAGGGAAAAATGCTGGTTTTGGCTCTGGTGCTTTTAAGCAAACGTCAGTAGTTATGAGTGTCATGTACCTTGTGTATGTGCTTTCTGGGCCTAACAAGGTAACAGGAGACAAGCAAACATACACCAAGTAGAACTCACAAAAGTGATATGGTAGTGGCTGTTCTTCAGCCCCAAAGTCTCCCTGACTGGGTTGTTGGAGTGCGCTTCATTGTGAAAGCCCTGTTTGAGGGTGTTCATACTTTAACTGTGGCGACTTTCATTGCTTTCCAGTTATGTTCTTTTATTGCTTTATCTTTAGCAGAGAGGACTGCCTCACATGAGCATGTGGATTATCCTTCACTTGAGCATGGGCTCATATACTGCTCCAGTTCTTATGCTGCTACAGTAGAATTTTAAACTGGGATCTTCCCTGGAATTGCTGGATATAAGTGATTAACTTTCTCTTCCTCTTGCTTCCCAGTCGCCAGAATAATATGATTAGTGACAGAGATCATGGTATTCAGTTCCCAGCAGTTTTTATTCCTCCCGCTACTGTAGATGAATTCTCTATGTGCACAAGCCTGTGGTACCAATACGAAATCTACTGAGCGTTTGTGGTGTGCAGGAGTGTCTAAAATGGTGTCACTTAAAGCTTCTGCTTGTACATCAGCATGCGACTTAAGCAGACTTCTATCCAATCTGTGCTAAAAATCACCTGCCTTTAACCACTGACCCGTTCTCCTGCTCCTGTCTTGCATGGAATAAGGTGTGCTCCAGAGCTGGCAGATGGCTGGGGAGCAGATAAGTCCACAGAAGCATGCAAAGAAATCATGTTGCATCATTCCTAACCAGCTTGTGCCAAGACCTTGATTTTCTTCTGCCTGTCGCTACCCTGCCTACACTGGCTTCTCCATTACCCCTTGGCTTGGCTGCTCTGTGACCTACCTCATGGAACAATCATGGAGACCTTTTTCCGCCCCTCTTTTCTCTGTTCTCTCTCCTTAATTAGTCCAACAGATATCAGCCATGGCACATTATTGAATTCATATATAGACACAATGCTGTGCCAGAGATTTATTTGCTTAATTACTGAAACACTTTTATTTCTGCTAAGTGTGTCTGATTTTGGTTTTGCTGCAAAAGCTGGTGCTGTTTTTAGCCTCTCTTCATTTGTTCAAAGATTATGGGTTGTTTTTTCCCTGTTGAATTAGAGCAGATCTCACCAAGCTGGGACATTATAAAGACTTGAATGGACTGAAGAAGGAAACAAGTAGTTTAAGAGTGTCACTTGTGCACCACAAGCTGTTCATTATCATTTACATACTCCACCCATTAGCACTCATGTATAGTACAGTGCTGCTCAGCTCCCTGCACTGTCACACTCTGCATTTTCTATGTGGGGACAGGTCACATCTGTGTGACGCTAGTGGCATGCGTGGCAAATGCCTGCTCTTGGTGCCCAGACAGGTCAAATGGGGTGCCAAGAGACAAACAACTTCCTTCTCACCAGGCCCAAACATGGTATGAAGCAGAGAAGCACCTCTCTTGCAGAAAGCTTGTGGTGTCAGGGCTGTACCTCCTGGTCATGTCTGCTTGAGCAGTGGGGAGGAGAGGGGCATGAGGGTGCAGCCCATAGCTGCTTGCTCAGAGGCGGTAAGTCTTAGTACAACTGGTGTCAGAGTTTGCATGTGGATTTCAGTGTTGACCTGAATCCAGGCTAATTTTCAGAAATTAATAGGTTAAAGTGTAGCATAAGTTTGTTAAGCTCTTGCAGGGATTTGGAATTTCCCAGTGTGATCCCCACTGTCACCAAGGGACAAAGGAGATAAAGATATTAAGAGCCTGAGTTTTCAGCACAAGCCTTCTCTTAAGTACTGATTCAAAATACAGCTTTACTTGTCAAGCTGTGAAATGCCAAGTATATCCACATGTCTCAAACTTGTTTGGAGGACAAGACAAATACTGCCACATGAAAAGCCCTGTATTAGTTTTCATCCTTACTCAGGTCTACTGAAAGGTTCTTGGGTTTAACATTGTTTATGGCAACATTTTAACATTAACAGGAAAGTGTTTGGCCAGGTCTTTTCATAGAGCAGGAATTTACACAAGGGTTATAAGGCTCTTTGGGGCTAATCCCTGCTAGCACTATACATCTCTGACAGTTGCCAAGGAGACAAGGATAATCTCAGTGAGACAAGATATGCAAGAAGGGTATTTATGGACATTTGCCTAACGATGCTAGTGGAATGCACCATAAAGTGATTATTTGAGTGCCTTTGAAGTACTGCCTCTTCTGTGGTGAATATGGGAGACTGGTACACAAGCAAAAAATTCCCCTGTGATATTAAAGCAGCAGCAACTTGGCCTTGATGTTTCCAGTTCATCCTGCAGTGGCCTCACCCACTGTTGTGCAAAGGGGCAGACCAGGCTTCTGCAGTGTTGTGAGATGGCTGCCCATCTGCCTGTGCTCTAGTCTGTGGTGCTGACACAGGCTTAATGAGAACTGTCTACTTCACGTGCTTGAAATACCAGCAGGCACCTCGTGCAAATGTCTTGTACACCAAGTGACGTGAGGGGAAGGAAGAGTGGAGGGGACACGTATGTACATACGGGCACAGATGTGTATGCACTTTGGCAATGGCTTTCTAGCATAACCAGCTGTTTCCTCCATCCCTGTCCCCAGGGTGAACCCAGCTGCCCCATGGCCAGCTGCCTCTGGGTGTTTATGTTGCATTCACTGAGTTCTGGGAAGGGTTCACATCATGGGCTACTTGGTATGTGCATCTGAAGGGGCATTTTGGTCAATTAAACCATTTTCCCTGACCTGAGGTGGCTTATAGCCCTGCTTAGGGAGATTAAAAGAAGCAGGAGAGCTAATACCTTCATTTGAAAAAGTTCAGGCTTGGAAAAACTTCTGCATCATGTGTTTCACATAGCAGAAAACATTTGCTTGGCAGTGTGCTCTCTGGCCACAAGAAGGCCAGATTCGTGACGTGTAATGAAGGGAGAAAGGCTGCCTGTCTCCTTCCCCCTCCCACAGCTTGACCTTCTTAGTCTGTGGTACTGTCTTTTGATGGAGGATTATGAAGGATGGGAAGACGGAAGGAATTTCCCAAATTTTGAAAGCCTGACGCAAATGACTTCCTTGAAAGGAAGAAGCTGCTGAGAGCCAGCCTGTAGCTGATGAGCTGTGTCTCGTGGTGCCAGAGTTAATCTCAGTAAGCAGCTCTGATAATAATACCTGGAATGCCTGGAATGGAGGAGGCCTCTTTAAATGAAGTAAATCAACCTATTAATCCCCTGTAGGTGGGGTTTGAGTAGTTGTTTTAGATGGTACAAATAAATGGCTGCAATCTCAGTAGAGGTTTCTACAGTGGCATCTGCCTCCCCTTCGAGGGGTTCTAAGTAAAATGGTGCTTGGCCTGTCTATTCCAGCCAGTCAAGAAAACAGCTTATGAGCAATGTTTCTGCCTGCCTCCAGTCCTGCTCTTAAATGGCACCATTCTCTATTTGCTTGTTTTAGGGCCATCTCCAGCATAGGCTTCATGTGATGGCAGGTGCTGCCCAGGAGATCTTGAGATGCCTGTGTTCACTGTTGCTTTTAAAGATAAGAAATATGCAATTGCATCTGGCAGAAAAAAATGTAAAATGCTGCTTTCAGGTGTGTATTATCCTTTTCCACCTCTTCATCTGGATGGAGCTCATTCCTCCATACCATGGAAACAAGCCAGATGAGCTTGGGCAGGTTGAATAGTGGCTTTTTAGGCCTTGCCTTGACTGAGATGAATATGGGGTAGCTCAGCAGATCTAAGCATAGTGATTTCTTGCAGTAGAGGTTGATAAAGCAGCCCAAGACTAGGATGCCCCTCCTTCTCTGCAGGGTAAGGGCCTGTGCACATTGCATCAGTGCTTCAGGTACAGAAAGGCCACAGGAAGAGCCAGCATTAGTGAAATCCTCAATTTCGTAAGCATTTGCCTTGGGGTCTTAAAGCTTTACATATTTATTAGTCTTCACTAAGATGTCTAGTCCCTTGTGCTGAGGTAGAGAGGGAAATAAAGAGTAAGAAGCATATTATTCTATGATTCTATGATTTAGGAAGAATTTGTGCACAAAGTGAAATACAACATCCAGTAGAGCCTAGGGAAATAAATCTCTCTGGAATAGAGGCAAAACCTACAAAAATAATTGGACGTAGCAAATCCCCACACAACTTCATAGCCAATCAATAGGTGTTACCTAGACAAATATCACACTGCTAAATTCTACGAACGATCCCTTTTGAACAAACACATTTGTTTCAGGCTTTCTCATTTGGCTTCATCTAAACATAAATCTGCTAGAAACTGTGATTCTATCTGACCGTTCAAGAGCTCAAGTTCAAGCAAAGGTTGGAACCTACCTTTGAATAGTTCCTTGTTTACATTTGTTTTCATGCTTCAGTTACTTTATGCTCATATAGAGTGAAAATGCAAGTCTGTTCCAAAGCCTTAGAGATCACTTCTTTCTTAGAGTATTCCTTCAAGCTTCTCTGCCTCTTTCCTTGAATATTCATAAATAGCAAGAATACTTGACCTGATGTTACTGAAATTCTTGCCTGCATAAAAGACAGAGAAACCTCAGAAGGCCTCTTTCAGACTTAACTTTGCCTAGTTCTTCCCACACCAAAGCAAAAACTGGCCAGCCCTGCCTGACTGGTGGCTACTTGGCTGCTTCCCAAAAGCCTTCTTTGATAGAGACCTTGTAGAATCTCTGGGCCATCTGTTCTCCTATTCATCTAAGCTTACAGCTAGGATGTTTTCCTTCATGTCCAGTCTAATTCTTATCCTGCAATGTATGGGTTACGGTGATTAAAGCTTGAACTCTATGATGGAGTAAAAACATTATTATCTTTTTCCTGGGGTACACTTTCAGTGAGGAACAGAGCTCACTAAATTCCTAATCCACGCTTCAAAAAAAAAAACCGAACACAAAACCAACCCAATTCATTTCCATTCTATCAGATCAAGAGAAAAGCTCAAACTCTTGTGCTCAAACCTAAGTGGAGAGGTGATTTTTCCTTTATTAGGGTCTTGTTTGTCAGCTTACACTGACAATTATTGCCTAGTCCCTCAGAGCCTCAGTTTTCTGGTGTTGCAATAAAATGTACACAAAACTTGCTAACCAAGTAAAGAATCAAAGGAGAAATCTTTAAGTACATCTCCAAAAGGTCCCCTTCTGTTAAAACTTGTGGGTGTTTGCTTGGTCCTGAAACACTTCACCTGCAAAAAGGTACTGAGACTGTGGACTCTCTTCTGTAAGTACAGACTCTTCCCTCTAGCAAGTCTTAAGGTTTGTACCTGTCTCGTAGCCCTGGAGCGAGCAACCAATCTGCTTTTCTACACTTGAGTTGCAGAAGATTTTGGTTTTCCTTGATCTGAGCTCACAGGCAACCAAATACAATGGTGCTTTGTTCAACAAATAACATGAACAGCTTATGCTAAATAGTGGTCAAATGGAATAGCTTTCTATGAGCACACCCATTACACAGAACCGTGCCAAGTCTGGAAGTGGATTCAAGAACAGAACTCCAAGGATGTAGAGAAGAAGGGAATCACAAGGCTAAAATTCCCCCTCTTGGCATGCTGAAAGTGGAGCCAAGCTATCTCCAAAGGAACTGAGAGAAAACATGGTCTCAGTCAGCTTAAGGAACAAAACTGCAGAGACAACTACAAGCCTGAGGCTGGGGATAACTTATGCTTCAACTGATTTTGGGGATGTATACAGAAGTTGAGAGAGACTGAGGGACAAAAGGGAAGGGGGATGCAATGAAGACAAAACACAATAGACTTTTTGTCAGATTAACTGCACAGAGGAAACAGTAAATAGTATTTAAAGGGCAAATTTAAGTGATGATGCTTTAGGTACTCATCCCCACATCTTGTAACTGTTCTGTGATAGCTCTACATTTATTACACATCTGCATTACTGTGCCACTCTTGGTAGAATCATAACCCAGCTGACTCTATTAGAGTGTTTCTTCCTTTGAAAAGTGTTCTTTACATGCTTCAACATTAGCACCTTCCAGGGAAGAATAGTTAGGGAGATGGTGAGAACAATAATGGAAATGTTCCCAACACTTCTAATCTTGGCAGTCCCCTCCTCAGACACTGCTAGGGATCCTGTTCATGAAGGAAGGAGTCTTGCTAATTCTATATCTGTGCTCAGAAGAAACTGTGTTTTGCTAAATGACATTCTAAACAAAATGTTGACTAAGTTCTAGGCTGTTTTGCAAGGGGCCTCTCTGATTTCATGGGCAATGAGAGCACCTAATACAGCTGGCAAAAAAAAACCCCTCAGTGTAGCAGAAACCTCCCTCTTGAGCTATTGTCTACTAAATTGCATTTAGAAAAAGCAAATCCTACTTGGAAACAAAAATAATTTAAAGACTTTCATTATAAGATGTGCAAATTTTATAACCCAGAATGGCTCTTTAAAGATCTACTGCTTTTAACTGAGATTTTCTTATGTAGATATTTGCAAAGCCTTCAATCATGTTTAGCTCTGGTTCCTGCTCGTAATGCACTGGCTGGATGCAAACACCTTCTGTGTCCTACTTTCTCAAATATCCTGGAGGAAGTGTTTACAGCAAGTGTGAATAAGCAGAAATACTTTGAAAAAATATCTTCTGCCCATGTGCTCCTACCTCTGAGCCACTGCATAATAAACCAGTGCCTATAAACATGAAGACCTGGACCTGCACAGAATAGCCACTTGAAATTTTTAGTGCAGTGCAAAAGGGAAGGGACTCATTTGGATTTTTATCTCCTCACCCCAGAACAAGTTCAACTTCAGTGTCTTGTTGGATTCCTGCTTTCAGATATTCATGGGTTGGTGGTGCTGCTAATGTCTTGAGGCAGAAACCTTGCAGAAACTTCTGAAGTCTCTTCCAGAACCACATGCTAGAGGTGAAAGCGGGGCTGTGAGCTGGGCTCAGCTAAGTGCAGGAAAGAGCAGCGTATGGCTGACTACCAGGTGTTTATGCTTACATGTATTTGTCCTAGATAGTGCTCTGGACACTCCTACACTGCTGATAGGCTGCCCACGGTGTTGGGGCAGGAGGTCTGGGCCCTGGGGGTGTCTCACGGGGCCAGTCTCTGCTGCTGCATCCAGGCGTCACAAGCCTCTGAGGATGTGAGACGAGCCAGGCATTGTGTGGAGTCTGAGTGGCTCCTGCAGATAATCATGTCTGTCGTGCTGGGCTCAAGGGGAGATACATCGTGCCAAGCCCTGGCAGAGTGTGGGCTGACCGACCTGCTCACAGGGGGCTCTCTGTACCGAGGAAACAAAAGGTTTACCTTTCCCCCCCAGCAGGCGCAAAAGCTCGTTGTGGGTGTGCGGACAACAGGCAGCCTCGGGCTGGGGGAG
>NW_009919794.1:0-4824 GCF_000696875.1 Nestor notabilis
TGGGACATCCCTGCCCAGACACCCCACTTCGGCACTGGGACATTCTCACACGGGTATCCTCATCAGGGCACTGGAAAGTCCCAGCCTGGGCATCCCTCTGGGGCCTTGGGGCATCCCAGCTAGTGACGTGCGGAAAGCAGACTCCACAATCTGTAAGATTGTAAAGTAGGTATGTTTATTCAGCGCTGGGCAGCACGGGGGTTAGTCCCACCAAAACCATGTGCACCTGTCGTGACAATTTGTTCTAAATTTATACAGTAACTGTTGCATATACATGAGCTTTCCTAGTACGTCTATACATATGTATGACCTGTCCCTGCTTCGTATTAAAATTAGGGCTCCTCCTCCTTGCACTTGCGCAGTATCTTCTGGTGGTGGGCCGCTTCGTATTAAAATTAGGGCTCCTCCTTGTGCTTGCACAGTATCTTCTGGTGGTGGTCTTCTGGGGTCGTGGGGGATGAAGGCCATAGGTCTTCCTCGCCATGCACTCTTCACCCCTTGGTCTTGCGCATGCTCTAAGTTCTCTTGGGTTCTCTCCAAACTACAAGGTCAGCTTCAGCCGGTTAGGAACTAGTTCTTGTGAGAAACCGCTAATTTTACCTAGTCCTTGCTGATTTCAGGGACTGCTGTTTGTAACAAGTCACAAAGCTTCTTTATAAAGCATATTACAACTTAATGTTGTAATGTACCCTACAATTCCCTGTTTCACTAGCACTGCGGTGTCCCTGTCTGGTCTCTGTGCATAGATCACCCCTGCCAGGGCATCCCTGCCTGCAGGCTCTGCTGTGGCAATGCCACCAGTCTGCCTGAGCATCCCTCTCAGGACAGCCTAGCCAGCACCAACATAGGAGCACCGAGATTGTCGCAGCTTGGGCCTTTGCACGGGCATTGAGTATCCCAGTGGGGTGCTGGAAACACTGCAATACAGGGTCCTCAAGAGTGTGCAGGGCTTCCTTGTCTGGGCTCTTTGCTGGGACACCATAGCATCTCACTGCCTCCCCAGGCAGCATTGCCTGCAGCTCCCCGTGTCCTGGGGAGATGAGGATGGAGCCTCACAGCCACATCCAGAGGGATGCTGTGCTTGTCCAGGGTCACATTGCCTTGAAGATGGTTTTGGACTTGTGGTAGTGCCGTCCTCCTCAGAAGACATGTTTCTGCATTGAAGTCCCTCAGACTCAGTAGTGAAAATTCAAGGGTTTTTTTCTATTTTCAAGAGCCATCCTCTTCTGTGAAGTTCTTTGAGTTCGGGTTGAGTCTTTTTTTGGTATAATGGGACCTATGTAATTCCATATACACATCCTAAAGAGCCCTCAGCAGCTTAGCTGTTGGGACTCCCTTAGTTGTCTGCCAAAGTCTGGTTCCTGGCACCTAGTTCTCTGAAATGTGCAGGTAAAATCACATTTGGTGGCAGAGTGACAGTAGCGTATCAGTGCCAGGAGGACTGTCAGTAAGTAAGACAGTTTAACAACCTGTAGCCTCCGGGTTTTTTGGGTGGCTAAGTTTTTTGAGTCTCTGAGCACAGCCTGGGAACACAGCCCTGCTCCAGAGGCAGTGAGCCAGGGGAGATGAGAGAAGAAAACCCACTTGACTCAGTCCCTGCAAGGCTCATCCCTTGGAATGAGGCACCTTCCAAAGCATGGCACTGAGCACACAGGAAGGCCTCATTCTCTCCTGATGTTGTGGAAGTGGGGTGAGAACTGCTCTGATCCACAGGGGGTGCTGGGTGCTCACCACAGGGAATCTGCTTGGACAGCAGCAAGGCTCCTGTGCTGGAGCAGGTCCTCTGAGCTGCTCCCTCCCAGGCTCTGTGTTTCCAACCAAGTTCCCAGAACTGCTTGGTGGCCTTGGGGTACTTTATGTCCTATTCTTTCTACAATTGCTGCTTATTTTCAATAAAATAAATAGTCTAATAAGAAACCATCAGTATGAGGCTGTTAATACTCTAACATTCACCTGCAAAAGAATATTTCAGAATTTTTTAGTGTATCTTAGGCCAGGATGCTGTCCTCCCATGTGGAGACACATCAGATTTGATGCACAGCCAGAGCAAAGATCAGCATCTCCTCTGGCTCCAGAGAACAAAGGCTGGAGGCAAAAGCAGGAATCCTGGGTGAAGTTTTTGGACAGCCCAGCAGTGTGGCTAGACCACTGCCCATGAGCACTGCTTCAGATCTTCAAGGTAAAAGAGCTCCAGTCTGCCTATATGAAGGAAAGTTCTAGAGGTGGGACCTTCTTGGAGTAAAATCATCTTAAAACTGGTGGGTGAAGCACCAGCCTGCAGCATTGCTCCTTGGGGCCCTGAACTGCAAGTGCTGTAGCTGCAGTGCTCTGGCCTGCCCCATCCAAGGCTGCTCCTCCATGTTTCCACACTGCTGCTGCTCCCGGTGAATGTGTAACACAGGCAGAAACCCTTTCCCTGCCTTCCCCCTAAGGTCAGGTAGAGAGGCAGGTTAGAGACAAGAAAATGCTGATGTTTCAGAATGAACCCCTGTTGCCTGGGGCAGGGGGAAGGACCTGCACCTCCGGTGCCTCCACTCCCCTGTGCCTGCTGACAGCAGATGCGTGGAGCCTTCCAGAAAGCCTGCAGGGACAACAGAGCCTGGTGTCCTGGTAAGGAAGGATCTTACTAGATCTTATCTCTCAGCCAGGTATCAGAAATAGTCCTCCTAGAAAGGATAAGGCTGGAAAGTTTGCAGGGTTTCCTTTTCTTTGCCCAGACCACAGAACTTCAGTCAGGGAAGTTGATTCCTTGATTGGAAATTGGAAAGCAAAGTGGTTGTGGGTGGGATATCTCACAGTGTCACTTGTCAGCAGTGTGGCTGCATAGGAAAACACAGACACTTGGCTCCCAGAGTTTAGTTTGGTCTTATTTCTCACTGGCTGAGCTTTAAGTTACAGCAACTGCTATGTTGAGCAGATTTCAGAAATCTGCAATCTGAATACTTACATGTATAATCTGAAGCACAGCATGGAAGAGAGAACCTGACTTTCAACTGAGTGGCCACATGTGTATGAACACCCCCCAAGTGCTTCTGAGCCGTGTCGCCTTCCAAGCAGGACAGGGCTCGAGGGGACACTGGAGCAGGTCTAGCTTTGCCTTCATGCCAGGTCACTAATGAGCAGCCCCTCTCTTTGGAGCTGCTGGCAGGGCTGTGGGTGCTGGCAGGGCTGCAGTGCTGCAGCACCCCCAGAGCAGCTCTGTGCTGGGCCAGGAAAGAGCCTGGTGCCTCTTCAGTCCCACCAGGAAGAGCATTTCTGTAGGCAATCCTGTGGTATGTCATCCAGCTGTGGTTGCCTTGCACAGCTGGGTGGACAGCACCATGACCAGAACTACAGCTCCAGCCTGGCTACTGGCAGTGTTACCGTGGTGGTGGGAAGGAAGAGGGTGATCCCAGAACTGAGCAGGGACAGATCTCAGCCCAGCAAACCTCACCAAGCACAAGGAATCAGACCCAGTGATGGAGAAAAGCAAGTCTGAGTGCTGGATCCAGCTGCTCCAGCACGGACCCTCCATTCCCTGCATCCAGCAGAGCAGGGTCAGGGGCTCCCTGTGCTTCACCACAGAACTCCCTTTTCCCAAAGAGATGTCCTTGCTCTGGGTCACAGCACCCAGCAGCCCCTGCCCTAGTAAAGGATTTGCTGCTGAGCTGATGTGTGGATGGCTCTTGGGGTTCAAGAGAAAACAGATGAAGGGCTTCTCCTTCCAGCTATCATTCCCAGAGATCTGTGAAATACATGAGCCCATGCACTTTCCTCAACACTTCACAGGCAAAGGGTTGGGAATGGAGTTCTTTTTAATTGCAGCCATCGCTCTTCTCTGTGTGTCTCTCCCTTAGCTTAGGAATCCCTTAGCATCCTAAATCATTAAGCATTTTTGTGATGGTACCTTTTATCCTGCAGCTGAAAACTGGCTCCAAGAGCTCAAAACCCAAAGGGCTGAGGGTCAAAGCTGTGACGGTTTAGAGATGACCAGAAGAAATTATGCTTCCCCAGGCTGGAATAAGGTGATGCCCTTCAGCAGGGATGTTTCTGTCCTACAGCAGCCCCTGCGGACACGGGTGACGGGCACCTCACCGCTCGGGGATGGCTCTTAAACCCGGCAGCTAGCTGATGGCCACCATACCCTGGCCATTTGCCACAGCAGCTGCCACCCCAGTTTTGCGCAGCCCTTTCCGCCCTGCTTGGCAGCTGCCTGGCGCCACCTCGTGCTTAAATAACCTCTCCGGTTATTTCTGTGCTGGCACTGATCTTTCACTAGAAAGGATAGAAACCCTCCAGCATTCATTTTCAGCACGATATTTCTGCATGTCTTTGCCCAGGCAGATACCTGCAGTGTTGGGTCAAAGCGCCCGTTGGTGCTGCCTGTGTGGCTTCACAGAATCCCAGAATCATGAGGGTTGAAGTGACCTCTGAAGATCATCCAGTCCAATCCCCTGCCAGGGCACGGCCACCCAGAGCAGGTCACACAGGAACGTGTCCATGGTAGGTTTGGGATGGCTCCAGAGAGGGAGACTCCACAACCCCCCTGGGTAGCCTGTGCCAGTGCTCTGACACCCTCATGTAAAGAAGTTCTTCCACATGTTGAGGTGAAACTTTTGTGTTAGTTTATGGCCATCACTCCTCATCCTGTCGCTGGGCACCACTGGATAGAGTCTGGCACCATCCTCCTGGCACCCACCTTTGAGATATTGATCTGTACTGATGAGATCCCCTCTCAGGCTGCTCTTCTCCAGACCAACCAGATTGCTCCCACAATCTCTCCTCATAAGAGAGGTGCTTCAGACCCCTGAGCATCCTTGTGGCCTCCACTGGACCCTCTCCCGC
>NW_009919794.1:5144-17360 GCF_000696875.1 Nestor notabilis
TCACCTCCTCGACCTGCTGGCCACAGGTCTTCCCTGATTCCCCTCTTGTGGGGATGCTGATTTTATACTTTCACTCTCCCCTATTTCTGCAGGAGAACAGCTCGCTGTGTTTCGCACCCCGGATGGCCAGGCCTTCGTGGTGGATGCTTACTGCCCTCACCTGGGAGCCAACCTGGCTGCTGGTGGCCGCGTCGTGGGCAACTGCATCGAGTGCCCGTTCCATGGCTGGCAGTTTCGAGGAGAAGATGGAAAATGCACCAGCATTCCCTACGCTGAAAAAGGTGAGGGAGCTCCCCCCATGTCTGCAGAACCAGTAGTGTCCTGTGTGCCCTCATCAAAAGCTACTTCAAGGGAAAGTGGTCTTTATAATAACTCCCCGTCCATCCTGCTCACATGTTTCATGCAGCGCCCCAAGTATCCTCTTGAGTTGTTCATATTGGGGCAAAATGTTTGAGTGGCCTTTTGTATGTTAGATGATAGCTGGCTCTTTAGTTAAAATAAACAGCCTTCTTGACTTTGACAGTTCCACAACTCTTGCGTTCAGCAGACAGGGTGTAAGAGAAACTTTTTAACTCCGAGTAAGCCAGCAGCAAGGATGGATCCTGGGGAGTTACTGGGTTTCAGAAATCATTCTGTGCTCTATAGTGACAGCTTATATCACGTCAGTGCTTAAATGTGTCACATTAGCATGACAGAATGGTCTCTCAATAGCAATTTTGTCTCCTTTTAAGGCTTGAAGGGAACTTTTGGTTGGAATCCAGGAAAGCTCATCACAAACCTTTCAGATATGGTTTGCATTGACTGTGTAGGATGAACGTCTAACTTAAAGTTCACATGTAACGATTAGTTGATCTGGCTGCACTAGTTAGTTTAAATCACCAATTCTAGATGTGGCTGAAACCTGCAGACTCACCTTGAATTTGGCTTTGGCTTGTTCTTTTGGCTTAGTTACTTTCTTGGGAAGCTCAGCTTTCTCTGACTGATTGACTGGGACAGCAGTGAAAACATAGAGTGCAGCAAAAGTCAGTCTTTTTACTAAACAGATTATTTTTCCCAAAGTGAAAGAAACATTCCATCTATATGGATAAGATGAACAATTTATAGATGCATCAAACAACAATTCCTGGTTTTGTGTGTGTTATTTTCAGAAAGAAGATTAATACTGTCTTGTTTTCCCATACATACTCAACTCAGGAGCTGCATGCAAATGAAAATTTGGTTCCAAGTAATGAGCAAAGATGAGTTCCACCACAAAATGAGAAGGAATGTTCTGGACATACTCAAAGGCTTGCCAAGACGCAGTTTCATCTGAAACGTCTGTATTCAAAGTCATTGTTACCCACAGTTATTGAAAGAACAAAACTGCAAAGAGTTGCTCTGCTCCTATACACCCAAATAGGGCAGGTTGGTGTGAACAGATTTAAAAGCCATCTGTGCTCATGCAGGCCACTGTGATGGAGAGAGATTTTGGAGACTAGGATGGGCAGCTCCTCCAGCACCAGGCTTGCAGGGGACTGACAGTGAAGGAGAGCCACAGAGCCCAGTGTGCTGCCAGATGGAGCTGGGGAAGGGTCCAGAGCACAAGTCCTGTGGGGAGCAGCAGATGGAACTGGGAGTGTTCAGCTGGGAGAAAAGGGTGAACAAGTGCCTTGAGAAAAGGCTCTACAAGTGCCTGACAGGAGGATGGAGCCAGGAGGGGGTCTGGTCTCTGCTCCCAAGGAACAAGGGACAGGACAAGAGGAAACTGGCTCAAGTTGCACCAGGGGAGGTTTAGATGGAGATGAGGAACAATTCCTTCCCCAAAGGGTGCTCAGGAGCAGGCTGCCCAATGCAGTGCTGGAGTCACCGTCCCTGGAAGTGTTCACACACCATGTAGACAAGGCCCTCAGTGCCATGGGTTAGTGGAGGCCTTGGCAGTGCTGGGGAATGGTTGGACTTGATGATCTTAAAGATAATTTCCAATCTAAATGATGTTGGAGCAAATCCAGAGGAGGCCACAGAGCTGTTGCGAGGGCTGGAGCAGCTCTGCTCTGGAGCCAGGCTGAGAGAGCTGGGCTGGGTCAGCCTGGAGAAGAGAAGGTTCCTGAAGGGGACACCTTAGAGCAGCTCCAGTGCCTGAAGGGGCTCCAGGAAACCTGGAGAGGGGCTTTGGACAAGGGCCTATAGGGACAGAACAAGGGGAATGGCTTTAACCTGCCAGAGGGGAGATTGAGATGAGCTCTTAGGCAGAAGCTCTTCCCTGTGAGGGTGCTGAGGCGCTGGCACAGGTTGCCCAGAGAAGCGCCCGGAGAAGCTGTGGCTGCCCCATCCCTGGCAGTGTTCAAGGCCAGGTTGCACACAGGGGCTTGCAGTAACCTGCTCTAGTGGAAGGTGTCCATGCCCTGTTGCAGGGGGTTGGGACTGGATGAGCTTTAAGGTCCCTTCAACCCAAACCAGTCTGGGATTCTGTGACTGTGTGGGGGCAGATGAAGCCCTTTTCACAATTTAACGAGATGCATCTCACCCAAAGCACAAGATTTTCTCAATCAGAAATCACGGTGATGGTCATCTCCTGCCCCCTTTCATATCCATTGACTGAAAGAGAAACATAATTTCTCTTGTTATTTTACCTCCCACATGACTGTACAAGGCTGAATAATAAGGAAGCACTTTTCTCTGCACTTGTTTGCAAATCAGAAAAAAACATGAAAGCAAAAGCCTTTCAATCCAGTAGAAACTCAATTTTCTGACAATTGGGTAAACACCAAAATTCATGTCACTGGAAAGAGCAGGTCTGTTCTTAAAGCAACACATGGTACTACTGCAGGATTGTAACAGAGAATGACTTGAACTCCAGAGGTAGAGATGACTTTTACTCCCTACACACCTCTAACTAAACCCATCTCTTTTTAGCTCTTAGAAACTTGAGGAGGGTCCATTGGTCCATTGATGCAGCAGACATTTACTGATTTGAACAGTTTTAAGAGTAGTGAAGGAGGCTGCAGAGCAGCCAGACCTGCTGCTTCTTTAAAAAAACCTCATGAAGGTTTTGAAAGCTTATGAAAACACCCAACTGAAATAAAACTGATCTAAGCAAACTTGCCTGTGAATTTCAGAAGCTGTTGTCATTCTTCAGCAGCCTGGAAGCTGGAAAAGTGTCACCAGAGAGACTGTGCCACATGACTGTCTCCCATAAAGATGATCTCTGAGCCGTGGTTCAGGACAAGGTGACCCTTAGTGCCAGCATGAGCTTTGGAGATGCCACTTTTAACTGAGTCCTTTCTGTGCTCCTCAGTGCCAGACTTTGCAAGGGTTCGGACCTGGCCGTGCTGCGAGATAAACGGGATGCTGCTGGTCTGGTACCACTGCGAGGGGCTCATGCCAACATGGGCAGTGCCAGAGCAGCGCGAGATCACCACCAAAGAGTGGGTGTTCTGCGGGCAGACGGAGCACCTGGTTAATGCACACATCCAGGTAGGGAGCCTGGTCCCTCTGTGAGGAATGTCCATGGTTCATGCCTGGGTCCTCTCCTATAGTCCAGTTCAGGGACATCTCCTCCCTGGCTGAGAGAGCTGGGGTTCAGCCTGGAGAGAAGAAGTCTCCTGAAGGGGAGACCTTAGAGCAGCTCCAGTGCCTAAAGGGGCTACAAGAAACCTGGAGAGGGACTTTGGACAAGGGCCTATAGGGACAGGCCAAGGGGAATGGCTTTAACCTGCCAGAGGGGAGATTGAGATGAGATCTTAGGCTGAAGTTCTTCCCTGTGAGGGTGCTGAGGCACTGGCTGGAGAAGGTGCCTGGAGAAGCTGTGGCTGCCCCATCCCTGGCAGTGTTCAAGGCCAGGTTGGACGGGGCTTGGAGCAATCTGCTCTAGTGGAAGGGGATTGGAACTGGATGAGCTTTGAGATCCCTTCCAACCCAAACCATTCCATGACTCCATGAATTAACCAGGCCCTGCCTGTGCTCAGTGTCATCGCTGCTACTGGCAGAGCTCAGACCTAGAAATACACCCTGTGCTGTACAGAGAATATGGCATATGTTCCTCAAACACGGCTTGTGAGCTTCTCAAGTGGAGAGCAGATGTTCTGGGTACTTAAAAGGAATCTGTTAATTTGCTTTGACTTATAGCTGATGTAATTTTAAAAAAGATTCTCTCCAAAGTGCGGCACTTACTGTCAGGAGGCTTTTCAGCTCATCACTCACCGAAATGGAAACGCAGTTACTTTGCTGTTAATCTTCATAAGCACCATCATACGCTGAGAAATGTGCCACAGAGAACAAAATGGCTCTTGCCTCCATCACCTCTCAGTTTAAATGAGTCAGGAAAAGGGAACTCGTGTGGCATTTAATGGAAGGGTCCACGGCTGGGTCCTGGGAGGGAGCAGGGACAGCTGCGGCTGGAGAGCGATGGGAGGCACTGGCAGGTTTGAAACTGGGCAATCCCTGGAGGTCCCTGGAAGGTTTTTATGCGCTTTCTGCTGAGCAGAACCCTTCTATGTAAAAAAATCAGTGACAAAAATGACCCTCAATCCAGAGCGCGTTTCTCTCTGAGGCAGTGCCTGCCTGCTCACTACATCACAACTAAGGTGAGTGGGTGAGAAAGGAATGGAGAGATATGAAGAAATGAAGGTGCATGAGGCACAGGAGATACGGCTCTGGGAATGTGCAGAGAACATGTGAGAGGCAAGAGTTAATGGGAGATTGATGGGATGGTAGTATTTATTTCATGTCTGCTTTTCAGTGCAGGCCGCTGTAGGCAGGTCTCGACTGGGGCTGGTCTGTGCTACTTGCCAAGCTGGTGGAAAGCTGCTGTGTTTGACTAATAAAGCAGTTAAGACTTCTCAAGAAGTACCATATTGTGGCAGGTTGATGGGGTTTAGAGCTTTAAAAGTATGTGAAAGCTACTCTAGAAGCACAGACACAAAAATGCTTTATTCCTCACAATTATTACAGGGCTAAAGGAAGGGCTTAACCAGAGTCCAAACTTCTTCAGAAGTTAACATGTATAGACTTCTTTGAGTTTAAAATGAACTCTGAATTTTCTGAGCTTCATGTTTAAATTATTCCTATACTCCAGTTAAGAACTGATCCCAGCCTGTGCCGAGGCCTCTTCCTCCAAACACTTGGTTGCTTCTCACTGCCCCATGCCCCTGCGAGCATCTCCGCTGTGCTATGGGCAGTATGCCCTGCCCTGTGCTGTGGTCACCCTGGTGCTGTCAAGTACAGGCATCTCCCACCCAGGTCAGCTCTTGCTAATGGCAAATTGTTCCCCATGACAGGAAATCCCAGAGAATGCAGCTGACTCGGCGCACCTGGCTTTCCTCCATGGACCAGCCATTCTGGGCGGATCTGATCTGAGATACACGAGGTCCAAGCTGTGGGATTTTATGAAGCACAACTGGAAGGTAAGACCTCAGCTCTCCTCTTAGCCATGAGGAGGTCAAAGTCTTTCAAACCAGGTCCCGTTTATACTTTAAAGCGTCAGTCCCACCTCGCCCCCTCTGCTGCATCCCCTTGTCTTCAGGTCCAGTCTCTTTCCTGTGCCTGAGAGTTTTTGCTGCACTCCTTCATCTCTGCTCATCTCTGCTCATGTCTAGATGGTCACAGCCAGCTCTTGTCACCGTTTCTCTGCTAGTATACCCCATCTCTTGCACTGAGCTGATCCTTCTCCACCCCTCCAGGCGGAGTGGTGGCCAGAGCCAGAGCCCAACAAGCACTGCTCCCAGATGCTGCTGCAACACACTGCAACCTTTTTTGGGAAGCACTTCTCCCTGATGGATTTGACAGTTTCAGCCAGGCAGGTATGTCCCATGCTGAAGGGCTTTGTCACCTGAAAAGCTGAGTCCTTGCCTATCATGCCCAACGTCACCTTTCCTACCGTGTGCATCAGATGCACAGTCCAGAAACTACACCCTGGCACCGGGGCTGCTCCACTGCTGGGGAGCATGGGGAATGGGAGGGTTCATAAGGACTGCTGTGCCCACAAAGTGGTGGGAATAATAAAAATGTGGTACCTGAGCAGACGCTGGTGACAATCCTGAAGGTCCTTCACACCACGATGTCACAGGTTTTTACAGTCACAAAATCACAGACTGGTTTCGGTTGGAAGCGAGCCAAAGGAAGGTGTCCCTGTGCATAGCAGGGGGTTGGAACTAGATGATCTTAAGGTTCTTTCCAACCCAAACCAGTCTGTGATTCTGTATTAGAAATTCAGAACAATACAAAACAAGTCATGGTACAAAACTTTGATAAGAGATGAATCTCACTGTAATTAGGGAATTATTACAAAGTGGATGTTCATTGTATGTTCAATTCTTAGATCCGTGCCATTTAGCACTGATATCAATGAACAGGAGAAAAAAAAAAAAAGACATTAAAATAACCTTACAAAGAATCTGCACACAACCAGACATTAAAGTAATAAATGAAGTAGCCTAAAACCCCAACAATTTCTGCACTCCTTCAATGAATCAAGGGTATGACCATGCAGCTGCATGTCTGGATGCACATCAGAGAGCACAGAACTTCATGTCATGCCAGATAATAAGCTGAACCTGATTTCAGCTAAAACCTGATGTGACTGTTGTAGCTGCAAAGGAGAAAGCCAGAACAGGAGTAAGGATGTTGTACTACCTACACACTGTATTGCAATTGCTGCTATTGAAATTGGAGCCCAGGATCGGTGTCAACAATCCCATAAGACTGTTCATGACCTGAAGGTAATTCAGTGAAGACCACCACCACCAAGTGAAGATTTGGAAGCATTTCCTAGATTAGAGGTTAAATTTGGAGCGATAAGTAGAGCACTGTAAAGTCTCATGAATTCCCATAGGCCCACAGCAAAGCCACCCAGCCCAGACACATCTGTAGATGTCCCAGGCCAGTGCAGGCTGCCTGGCTCTGGTGGATCTGCCCTGACCTGGGGAGCACCAACAACTGGGAAGTGGTCTGTGAATCCTGAGGTGTAGCTTTGGCTTTGTGCCTGTTACCTGGTGAAAAGACAGAGTAAATGGGGACTTGAGCACAGTCTAGGAGACATCTCAAACAGGTTTGAAGCTGTGGTAGTTGCTGTACCAGAGGGCTGGACCACTGAGGGCTTTGCCTTGAGGTTGCTCTGTTACTCTGCAGGTGGGGCCAGGGCTGGTTTTCCTGCTTTTTGAACACGCCTTCCTGGGCCGTGGGATCATCCTGCAGACGGTGACACCTCTGGAGCCTCTCCTGCAGAATGTTGTTCACAAAATCTACTACCAAAAGAATATACCGGCCATAATTCCCAAGTTCATCCTGAGAGCAGAGTGCATCCAGGTAAAGCCTCTGAGGAACAGTAGCCAAAGGTGGTTCTCTGGAGCTTGGTGGCCATGAATTGTGAGAAGGAAGAGCAGTTACCCAAGTGGGCTCAAATACACATGGCAAAGCACTTGTGGGCAAGCTCCTTTCAGTGCTTGGTTTGAGCTTTCATTTTTAGTAGCCAAAAAACAAACGGGGAGGTTTAATAAAGAGGATCCCTGCAGTGGGTCATCCGTTCAGGGTGGCAGAGAGGTGCTGTCCCTCTCCTGTGGATGGGGAACTGGGGCACAAGGATTGGGCAACCTGTCCCAAGCTGCAGGAAGCCTTTGAGGGAACTAATAACTGCATCCAGATTTCCAGCATCCCAGGCTGGTGCTTTGAGATTACCCTATCTTCTTTCATGAGAACCGTGCCAAGAAATACTCCTATTGCTAAATTATCATGAGATTTGGCAACTCCTGCCCCTGCTGACAGAAGTTTTCCAGATCCTTACCACAGGAATTCATGGAAGTGGTGGGAGGTCCTTCTGGAGGTCTACAGTTCAATGCCTCAGTTAGGATGCCTTGCCAGATTCAGGTCAAACATGGCCTTGAAGGTCTCCTCCTTCAAACCAGAGAGGGTTTCACTGGCACTACAGTAAAAATTGCCAAAAGATGATTTTCAGATGCCGAAAAAACAACCCTAAATCAGACTTAGCTGAGCTAATGCTCATGTTGTATAAATACTGGCTTGATGTTTTGTATCTTACTGATGTGAATGAGCCTCACTCGTTTCTGCAGACTTCTTCACAAAGCAGAACTCCATAATCTCAGAACTCCATAATGTATGAGCAGCATTTAAGGTGCAGATGCTCAGTTTATAATGCCCTAGTTGGCTGGACCTTTGGGTACAAGGTTCAAAATCTCAGGTGGAGCAGTTCCTACCTACACAACATCTGTTTCTTTTCCAGTATCTTGTGACAGGGGCAGTTTAAGCTGAAAGTAGCTTCTTGTTTGGGAGCTACAATGGGCTGAACATCTGCTAAGTGCAGACAGAGCTGTAGCATTACCAGTTACAGATACCATGAGCAGTCCCACACTGGCCATTTGGGCGAAATGCTAACAAATCAACCCGGTATGCAGGTAGCTTACTCAGAGCTTACAGGTAGTCTGAACTACTACAAGGTAGTTCAGCATTGCCACCTGACTGAGACCTTCCTTCTCCCCCCAGTTTGAGCGGGATATAACCATCTGGAATAATAAACAGTACCTGCCCAAGCCGCTGCTGGTGAGGGAGGACTCCAGCATCCAGAAGCACCGGCGCTGGTATTCCCAGTTCTACAGTGAGAAAAGCACGAGGTCCCTGGTGCAGAAGGACCTGGAGTGGTGAGGACCCTGCTGCCCACTGTGGCCAGAGGCTCTCAGGTGGCTCCTGCCCATCCTGCCTGGTGGCAGCGGTGCTGGGCAGCATGTCAGTGTAACCAATATTGGCAGTGGCACAGGGAGCAGAGCCTGAGCTGTGGTGAGCCTCTTCTATCTTCCAAAGCTCAAAGGGTGTAATGTGCTTGCTCTTGTACCTGTGCTGCAATATATGAGCCGAGTGTGAGCTTAAGGTTGCCAGAACTGCCTTTAAAGCGCCCTTGTCTCTCACTGCTGCTATCATTTTGAGTAGTTACATGAAAAGCTTTTCTTGTGGTCTTTTATTGCCTGAAGCATCCTTTCCCAGGCAGGCCCCGCGTGGCTTTAAGCTGAAAGAGAGGAGATTGAGATGAGATTTTAGGAAGAAGCTCTTCCCTGTGAGGGTGCTGAGGCGCTGGCACAGGGTGCCCGGAGAAGCTGTGGCTGCCCCATCCCTGGCAGTGTTCGAGGCCAGGTTGGACACAGGGGCTTGGAGCAACCTCGTCTAGTGGAAGGTGTCCATGCTCTGTTGCAGGGGGTTGGGACTGGATGAGCTTTAAGGTCCCTTCCAACCCAAACCAGTCTGGGATTCTATGATTCTGCACCATCACCTTGGCTTCAGGTCTTCAGGGGAGCCTTAGCTGATGACTGCATGGCATCAGAGGTGTAACTGCAAAGCCCACAGACATAGAATCATAGAATAGTTAGGGTTGGAAAGGACCTTAAGATCATCTAGTTCCAACCCCCCTGCCATGAGCAGGGACACCACACACTAAACTATGTCGCCCAAGGCTCTGTCCAACCTAGCCTTAAACGTCTCCAGGGTTGGAGCATTCACAACTTCCTTGGGCAACCTATTCCAGTGCCTCACCACCCTCACTGTGAAGAACTTCTTCCTTATATCTAACCTCAACTTCCCCTGTTTAAGTTTAAAGCCATTACCCCTTGTCCTACTACTAGAGTCCCTAACGAAGAGGCCCTCCCCAGCATCCTTGTAGGCCCCCTTCAGATACTGGAGGGCTGCTATAAGGTCTCCACGCAGCCTTCTCTTTTCCAGGCTGAACAGCCCCAACTTTCTCAGCCTGTCTTCATACGGGAGGTGCTCTAGTCCTCTTATCATCCTCGTGGCCCTCCTCTGGACTTGCTCCAACAGCTCCATGTCCTTTTTATGTTGAGGACACCAGAACTGGACACATCTTCCTTCTCTCTGGCAGCAGGCAGGGCAGTGTGGGTTTTAGCTGCCCACCATGTCCTTACCATACCTGTGGGCTTCCTCAAGCCTACTGAGCTCTTGCATGAGTCAATTCCTTATGGAGCTAGTGCACCTAATTGGGAAGAAGAGGGACAATCCTGGTGTCCAAATCACTTCGACAACAACTCTGCAGGTCAAGAATGTGAATAAGATCCTGCTGTGGTAGCCCCTGGAATCCAGCAATACCCTGGGTACATGGTTGGCTGTGAAACTATCTCATGGTAAGACTGTCACTGTCACTGTGCATCGAAGTGGAGCTAACACATGGACACTGGCTGCAAATCTCACAAAACCTGGTCTAGATTCTCCTGCACTTTGTGCCTGCACACTCTGTATTAAAGTGCTAAATCCTGCCTTGCTGCACACCTGGAGAAGCCTGCAATCCCCATAGGCAGAGCCTGTGTTGTATAGTTAGCAGGACCCTGTGCCAAGAGCCAGCAAAAGCAATTGTGTAAATCCAGGAGGTCCCAAGGGGGCTGGGAGCTGCTGCCCTCACACACTGTGTGCCCGCCAGTGCCTTGCCAATTCTGCACTTTGTTGAGGCTTCTGCTTCCTCCTTCACCATTGAGCTGGACCAGGAATGTGCCGCCCCAGCCCTGTGCCAGTGCAGAGCCCATCCCCTGTCCTGGCAGCACCCATGTCAGCCGGTGCAAGCTTGGCCCTCACCGTTCACACCTCGCTATCGCACTGTCACTGTTTCACTATTAAATTCTTTTAAAACTTGCTCTCTTGTTCATGGGTTGTTCTTCACTGTTTTGTGGGTGTTCTTGCATGGGAGAAGTGATTCTGCAGCTGGCCTGTGCTGTCCTGCTTCAGGGACCACAGGGAATCTCCAGCATGGAACTGGAGGAGACAGCAGGAGCGTGGACAAGGAGCATTGCCCAACTCAGCTTGAGCCTCAAGGACCCAAGAGCATTAAGACATCTTAGTGGCCCTGACCAGCGTCACCTGGGGCATTCATCCACTCCCTGCCTATGGCCCCAGAGCCCCTTTTCTGCTCAGCCTTCAGTCCCTGTCCTGAGCTGTAGGAAGCCTCCAGCTCAGCTGCATATGTGCCCATGACCAGCTGATCTGAGCTCTGACCGCAGACAGACTTCCCAGCTCCACCTCCACCCTGTCCCATCACCATGGACCTAGCCAGCAATTGCTGCACTGTCTGACCTGGGCCACCCTCACCAGATCCCAGCCCTGAGCTGCAGATTGACTTGCCAGCTTGACCTCAGCCCTGCCTCTGAAGGCAGTGGGAACTTCCTTGTCTCCCAGTGAGGGAGGGGAGCAGCTGAGCATGACCTCGCGGAGGTGGGTGATGGAGAAGGAGCAAGAGGCATAAATTGCACCTACCAGGACAGAGACATTACACACCATGGCGTGGGTTAGGATGTTCTGTTCTCCCACACGTTCAAAGGGCACATGGACACCACACACACAAGTAGAGAGGTGCTGGGCTGATGCTTCCCACTCCTGTGTTCCCACTCACAGGATTTCAGGATCAACAGAACTCCAAGGCAGGCAAATTGCTGAAGATCAGAGATGGTGAGTTAAATTAACTTTGCAAGATTTATCAGTCCTGATCTTAGAGGCAACTTTGGGATACCTCCAGCAAAGTCTGAGTCCTGAGCTACTAATTTCTTTGTTACTAAGGTTAAAGTGGTTGTGTCCTGTTACGGCAAAACTGGAGAAGACAACAGGATTAACTTAAGCCTCTCATTTCTATTTGCAATCTCATTTATCCTTTTAAATGGGTCTAGCAAAAAGGACAATTTAGAGACATGGGCATGCCCAGGAGCACTGTCCTCCATCCTCTATGCCTTCTGGCCATACATTTTTCACTTCAAGTATTCAGATTTTCAATCAAATCCTAATTCCTATCTGGGATGTGAGAGCACCTGATCTCACTGCTTACTGAAATCACTTTTACATCAAATCTACTGCAAAGCTACAGCCATTCTCACTGTTACATTCTGATAGTTGTATTTATTATTGTGGTTTATCTTCACACTTGACCACTAGCCCAGTGTTTATCCAGTTGCCAGACCCATCGTCACTTCATGTCTTTAAGGTTTTGTTTTTCCCAACTAACGATTTATGACAAATTACCTAATTGTCAAGCAAAGGTTTGGGTTTTTTTCTTGTTTTCTGTGGGGTAGGTTATGGTGCTAGGTTAGAAAACCCCAAAGGTTACCACAACAGGTCAAAGGGTAACAGACAACGTACCTTGGATTTTCCAGCGGTAGGCCTGGTCTTCTCCATGTTCTTGTTCCACTTGGGACAATTCTCTGGTCATTTTTAGTCCATGGGTCTTGGAGCTCCAGACACCATCAGCAA
>NW_009919794.1:17391-25560 GCF_000696875.1 Nestor notabilis
TGTGAAACTGCCTGAGTCCCACTCACAATCACTCCTCTGTGACCCTGGGAGACACCTGGATTCAGGTCAAGGCTGACATAGCCTCTGGGCAAAGGTCTCTCAGCCCTTGGTGTTCTGGCATCGTGAATAGCTGCGGGGGTAGTGAACCTGCATGGTTCCTGCTCAGTGCCTGAATGCCTGTCCTGGGTTAAAACAAGCTTGCAGGTGGACCTGACCATGGTGGGCAGAAGGGTGGCACCTGTGAGTCCAGACTGTCTGACCAGCATCAGCTTGCACAGCTATAGCAGTGTGAGAGCAGTGGAGCTGAACCTGTCCTGGTAGTGTAGGTACAAGCACGGGGTACAACACACCAAACCCCACTTCAGCCATCCAAGTGTCCTCTGTCCAAGTTCTGCTACAAACCAATGTCTCACTGGTGAGAGGAGCAGGTTCACTGCATGGGCACCCAAGTGTGAGACAGGAGATGCTCTGGTAAATGCTCCCAGGGGCTCTGGAAGCACAAGGGAGGCGGGAAGAAGCCCACCACAGAGATCTACCGCTGATGAGCTCCACCAGACACTGTGGCAAGATTGAGGTCACTTCAAGTGATGTTCCCTCTTCACAAGACCCTTGGCACTGGGTCATGCCCCATTCATGGGCTTGATAAATAGAAAACCCCAGAGACTTCTTGCTTTTTTTTCCTAAAGGTTGTTTTATTGTAAAACCATAAATACAACACTGACATGAAAATCCTCAAGCAACGGATGCTTTCTTACAGTTACAGTTTGTCTTCTGCCTTGGCATCAACTCTGAAAAGAATGTTGCAGAAACATGTCTCTAAGAGATCTCCAAAGGACTGAGCTCTGGCCTGGAGCGCTCGGCCCGGTTGGAACCTAAGTGGAACTATTCCTTCTCTCTTGTGGAATATTCCCATTCAGACAGCAACAGACTTGTAAAAACAGCAACATTTAAACACCTTGATTTTGATTTTTTCCTTAAGAACCCTTTTCATTTGACGTCAGTCTAAGTTTCAAACAGCACTGAATTTATTGAGCTGTAAAAAAAAAAAAAAAAACCAAACCAAAACGAAACGAAACACAAATGAAACAAAATCCTACAAAGAAAAAAAACCCCAGAACTTGAGTTGGCCTCAAGCATTCATATATCACAATGAAATCAGCAACTCAACCCCGTGCAATATTGCTCTCTATTGAGTCATTTGATCCACACCAACAATACATGAGACTTCAAACAGGTTTTGTTTTGTTTATTAACACAGCAAGTGTGACATTAGATAACCTTTTAAATACAGTACATGGTACCGCGCAGGGCAGGGCCCCACGTTTCCCCTTTATGAAGACAAAGCCAGCGGTGGCGGTTTATAAAAATATTGTGTTGCTACAAAAGTATAAATTAATGCTACCGGTATTAAGAAATATTAAACACATAAAACTTATAAGGATTAAGAAAAATATTCATTAATACCTGTAGAAAACTCTGGCCTAAAAAAGATATTTTTTTTGTATATTTTTTGTCTATTTTTTTTTTTTTTGTCTTTTTCACGATGAGGACAGGAGGGTCTTGCACTCGCACGCGAAGGCGCGCGCCTGCGCCTGGGGTATTGCCTTGAACATCTGCAGCTACACAGGGGAAGGGGACACATGAGTCACTGCAGGAGGGCAGGAGGAGGGACAGCACAACGGATCGTTGCGTGGTTGCTTGGCGGAACACCAAGAACTCAGCTCCTGAAAGGAGGGGGGAGAAGGGAACACACGCCCCAGGAACAGCTTCTCTTTTCACACTGGCTGCAAACAGGGGTTTCCTGATGTTTGAGTTTGTTGGCATGACACTTCCTAGCTACGGCATGGACCGGAGTCCATGGTCTGAATGATGTGCATCCCTCCTGGCCTTACAGCCTTGGCTGGTCACCTGTCAGAATTGGTTCAGTTCATCCACTACTGGTTTTCCTTTTAAATAATTTATATAAAATAATATTAAAGTCCCAGTAAGTTTAAAGGGACAGCGGAAAACAGCTCCTAAGACTGTTGCTCCTTCCTTCCTCGAGTGGAAAGGTCCTTCTCCATAGATAGCAAGAAAATGACCCCACCTCCCACCCCCCAGCCCACTGGGAAATCCAACCCATCCTACCCACAGACACTGCAGAGACCGATGCAAGAACCCCCAGAACACCAAGAACGTTCAAGGCTGATGAGGCTGGAAGTGTCTTTGTAAGGAACTTTGGTTGTAGAAAGCAAGGGGTTCACCTGTCTGTACCCATCAACTCCATTGTGAAATACTCCTACCACTAAGGCTGTGCTGCTCACTGGTACCAAGAGGTGCTGACCACTGCCAGTGATGCTAGAACAAGGGGAAGGAAGAAAATCTTTTTAGTCAGTGCTTGATGTTGTGCATCAGTGAGCCACTTCCATGACTCCAGAAGCTATTCAGAACTCAACTTCAGCTGCCTACAGATCATAAAACCCCGAAGGGTCCACTGGAGACACCACTGTCTAACACGAGCAAAACCCTCCCGTCAAGTTATAAACCCAACGACTCTTAACAGGAGTAGTAAAAAAACCAACTAACCAGCCAAAGAGGAACCAAAATGAAACATAACCCCCCAAACATTAAACATATAAAATTAGATTTCAGGGCAATACACTCATTGGTTCACCATTTCTGGCCTAGCATAAGCGAACGATCCCACAGTACTTTCAATGTGGAGCTGTCCTTGCCTTCACCTCTCTGGATCTTATTGTGTTCTAGAGTAACATTCCCAGAGCGCCCAGGAAGATGATAACCTGTGGCACAGGGACAGGTCCCACGCACTGAGAAAAGGGAATTCTTATTGCTAAAGACCCACATCTTCAGAAATACCCCCCCACAAAACTGTGACTCAGCTGATGTTTCTGGGCATTCCCAATGGATCCCATGGATTCAAGATCACGGTGTAGCACAGAAAACGCACAGCAGCAGCAGCAAAATGTTGAATGCTCTCCCTGAATTCTCCCCACCCTGATTCCTTCACTGTGGCAGTGTTAAGGGCTGGCAAGACATCTGCTCCTCAACTGGTGTTTTTCCCTCTGTCCCTGTGGTCAGCTCCCTCCCTCCTTTATGAAACCTGGTTAACACAGGTATGGGAGTGCTGGGAAGGGTGGGAGGATGTGGAGGGAGATGCTCTGTGAACCCTCCTGGACCTGTCGTGCAGGACCGGTATTTCCCACCTTTACATCTAGTGTCTTTTCTCCCGGCAAGGCCCAAAGCAGCCTTGTGCTTCTGGAGTGTGCTCCAGGGAGCTCTACAGCCTTGTTTTAAATGACAGGGCTCAAAACCCAGACTCTTCCCAGATGAAGGGACTTCTCCTCCCTGAAAAGGTTTCCCAGAATCTGCCTTTAGTGTTGTTTTGTACATTTTCATCCTGTTACTCCCAATTATTCCCAGGAGCTCCTCTCCATCTCCTTCAGCCAGAGAGATGCAGTTATTGATCAGTTTTTCCTCCCAGCCTCTGAATAACTTTTTGGCTGCTCTTTTACTGTCTTGTGACTTATCAGCAGCTTGGAGATGTCTGTCTTCAGGCAGCAGCACAGGGTCTCAGGCACCCTGCTCCTGTGCAACACCACGTCCTGGCTTGTCTACAGGGGGATACAGAAGGTGGAGATGGTCCCTCAGACCGGGTACAGCTCAGAGGACTCATCTCCCAGTACAAGCATATGTGGTAATTTCTTATCCTGTTAAAACTTTCCATGTTATTGCAAGCAGTTGGAGAAAAACCACCCTGAGGCATATCAGTGAACCCTGTGTTAACTCAGATACCACAATCCAGAGCTCAAGCCATTTCCAGAAGCGTCTCCCCTCTATTTCCAGCTGCTCCCGAGCTTTGAGAGTATCTGACATAACTTCATTTGCAAAGTTTACATAAGGATCACGACTCCCTGAGCTGCTTCTGGACGTATTCTCGGCTCAGCAGGGGAGAACACTCAGCAAGTGCAGTTCAACCAGTGCAGGTGGCTCATGTGGATGCTTAAACCAAGTTAAACTGCTTTAACCAGCAACTAACAACCGAATTAGACAAAACCTGAGCCCAGAGTCAGCTTTCACAGAAAGTTTTCCAGATTGCACTAGCTGAGATACAACCAAATCAGTTCTCTTAGAGCAGACAGAGCTTTGACACAAAGGGAAGTTCACTTCCATCTGAAACTGATCCAACACAAGACACCAAGCCCATCGTGCCAGCCAGAACACAACTGCTACAGACATGGGGAGAAGAGACAGACAGAGGAGACTAATATGGGCTCCATGTTCTCCACTGACTCCCTGGCTGCTGCACTCACACAGAAACAGCTTCTGTTGTGAAGAGCTCTGCCTTTGTATCCCACTTTTCTTAGAGTAACAAGGATCTTCAGACAGGCCTGGAAAACCCTTCATTCTTTACAGTTCATCTTCTCCCCATGTGAAGATCACAACCCCTCCCAAAGCAAACTGTGAAGTCAGAAAGAGAAGTCTGTAAGGTCAGGCACAGAGTAAGCAGCAGAAATAAATGAATGCTTGGAGAACACATTCCCCAAGTGTGAGTAAAAGAAACAAGAAGGCGAATTCCCAACATGATCCACCAGAGGATGATCCCAATTCTGAGGACTTCTCCTCCCAGCTCAAAGGGAGCAGAACCTCATGACAGCTCTGACCAAACGAAGAGGTCCTCTCCTTTCCATCTACCACCCCAGGAAAGGTAATGCTACCACAGCAGAAGTGCTGCTCCATGCCGCTGAGCCTACCCTAAAATCAAACCATAGAACAGTTTGGGTGGGAGTAACCTGGCAAATGAAGAGCTTCCAAAATTCATCTCTTCGTGAAGTATCTATGCTCCCTAGAATGCAAGTCCTAGGAGACGAAAAGAGAAATAGGAGCAAAAGCTTGGCATTTAGCATAGAGGTATGCTCCAGATGTGCTTCTCCCCTTTTAATGAAGTATGTCAAACAAAGCCTGTGAGCAGACACAGCATGAACAACTCTTCTGAGCTCAACACCCTGTAACCACCTTTAAGACTCATTAAAATCTGCACCTTCTTCCATCGAGTCCCTGGAGAAGGGGGCAAGCTTCTCATCACCTTTGCAGATTGCTCCATTTTAGGGCTTAAGGGTTTATCTTGTATCTTCAGCTGCTAAGATGAGTTTTTAAGTCTTTGGGAGAACCTAATCTACCAGATACAGCTGTGTGTTTGCTCAACAGCCGTCATTAGTGCAACTACAACTAAAGCTGCATGGGAGGGAACAGTTACTGGAATGGGGGAGAGGGCCAGTCAATCCCTCTCTTTGGTTGTCACAGCAAGGAAACTCCAGATCTGATACCCAGACCACACTGTATGAAGAGGAAAGGAGATGGGTTGGGAGCTTAGGGTGGCTGTGGCCCTCCTGTGTCCACACCCTGGCCATGCAGCCATGGTCCAGCTTGCTCTGTGCTCAGCCTTGCAGCAAATGCTTGCACAAAGAACTGCAGTTTTACCTCCTCCTCAATTCCAGGGTTTTAAACCTGAGCTAACTCTGCTTTGTCCACTTTCCCACCCTTAATGCCTTGCAGACAGACAACGCAACGAGCCCGAGTTGGCAAATCCCACAGAAATTATCAGCCTGTCCCTCAGCAAAGGAGTGTTGGAGTTTGGAGCTTTCATTGCAAAGGAACACAAGGGGTTTGCACATTCACCTGAGCATCAAAGAACCTGTGAGTGGTTCTCAGGTGAACCAAGCAAAAAGATGGAAGTGCTACTAGGAGAAAGAACTACAAATCCTGTCCCAGTTCTGCCCACAGCTGAGTTGCATGGCACACACTCTGTAGCCCCATCTTGCTTTGGGTTCACCCTCCAGCCAAGTTTCCCTGGTGCAGGATACATTGTGCTTTCCAGTGGGAACAGCAGCACAACACAAACGCTTTGTAATGGGCATACATCTCACTTAGGGTTTTTTGTTTGTAGTTTGAGACTTACTTATTGACAGGTTTCTCCCGCACTGCCAATGCAAACTGATGTGTTACTACAGGCCCAGCTGGTGCTGGACAGGCAGGACTTGTACATGAGGAAATAAAACCAGCAAGAAGAAAAGCTGTCCCTACAAACAACACCCCCATTGGCAAAAGCCATTGTCAGAGAAATAAGATGTCCAAGTGCCTCTGCCTTGGCAGCTCATCCTCCAGTGCTGTAGCTGCCAGTGGGGTTCAGACTCTCTTATAAGACTTATATTTAGGAGACGACAAGTTTTGCCCTGATGTCAGTAACAGTGCTGAGAGGTCAACCCAAAGGCTAGACTCAAGCCAACAGTAGGTCCCATTTCTAGGCTGAAAAGGGTAAGAGCTGGTGCAAAGAGCCATCCTCAGTGACTCTGGCCTAGGGAAGGTCTCTAGCATGCAATCTGTTCCCCTGCCTGAGCCCCACAGCAGCAAAGCTCTCAGTGCCTGTCAAGTTCAAGGCATCTGCACACAAAGCCTGAGAGATTGCATTTGCTATTTCTCATGTCTTGGGACTTGCACCTTCTATTCTGTCCTGGTTTTGGCAGGTGGGATCTTGGTTTAACAACCGTTCAACAGCAGCACTTCAGTGTGGGCCCCAGTCTCAACACTGTGTTGTCAGCAACCAGAAACCCCCCTGTGCTGCTGAAGGGCTCTAGCCTGCAGCGAGCCCATCCTCCTGGACCTCCAATGCTGCTTTGTGGCCACTGTGACCACAGCCCCATGAGACACTACTGGAATGGGAGAGACTACTTCAAAAGTAAGAATTTGCTTCAATTTGCCTCTGGGATACAAGTCCCAGGGATGAAAAATCAACGGTTTGGCACCAGAATTTGGGAATTGTCTGAGAAGCACCAAACTTGACAGCAGAGACCCCATCCAGCCACCCATGGACTGTGCCTACAGGCACTGGACACAGCAGAGCACTGGCCTCATGGCCAGCAGTGTGACTGAGATGTTTTTGTGTTATGATGATCTCTAATTGCATTTGGGGTGAGCCAGTAAGTGTGAACGTTTAAGGGCCTGTGGCCTTCCTAGCCAGAATGATTCAGCAACATAACAAGTAGTGTAATGCACTGTAGGTATCAAAAAGACATTCGTGCTACAAGAGGAAACCATTCCAAACAAAATGGGAAGATATTCTTTGCACTCAATCAGGAGCACTTACATTCAGAAGGATCTTTGAGCCCATGCACTTCTCTAAGCCTCCTTCAAACTCCAGTTTCACAAAACTGATGATCTTTGTTCCCCTGAAAACTCATACACCTTGGTTTGTCCTTGGCCTTGTGAAGGTTGCTTTGAGTGGTGTGTGTTGAGAAGCTTTTTTTACTAAAGGTTTAGGTACAAGGGTTCTCAATGGCAGCTGGCAGACCCTGACAAGCTTGCTGGTCGCCCACAGGGCTCTGTGCTGTCACCACTTGCTTGCTTTTCCCGCTTTCAAACTTTGCCATCTAAGCAACCGCTGTGGTTCCCATAAGGATATTAATGAATCGCAAATGGGCTACTCTAGAACAAGTCTAAGAGTGCCCGATGTCCAAAGTTCACAAAGAAGCTCAATAGCACTGGGAATTGAGAACAAACTGTGCTGTAAAAAAAGAAATCCAAGAAATATAACAGTTACAGCCATTTTCTGCCATGAACCCTTTCTCTTAGGTTTAAATCAAACTTAGAATCATTAGCTAACGTGTTAAACTTCAAACTGGGAGTGGAGACAGAAGAGTAACTTTTGGTTTTTGGAAAAAAAGTGTATGAAAAGTTAAAAATAAAGTAAAATGAACCCTTGCAGTCACCCTTCCTGACTTCTAAAGATACTGGTGTTCAGAAAACACAGCTGCCCTGATAACACGCACTGTGTGTCAAGAAGGCTGCAGACAAGTGCCCTCAAGGTGTACAGTTATTCAAAGGAGCAAAGTCCAGTGCAGAACTGGTCTGTTCAATGTAGTCTGATTATCCATGGCAAGATGGCCCAGGGGACAAGAGGAAAGGTGGGGTGGAGGAGAAACAAAAGAAACTTCAAGTCACTCTAGATCTCAGCTGCCTGAAGACTTTAGAACATCAGCCTCCCATTCGTCTGCCCACTTGAAAACATTAGAAAGTCTGTCAAGTCCACACGCTATCTAGGGAAAGGAGCACGTTCCTGGCAGAGGGCTGTCTCTCTCACGTGCTCAGCTTTCCTTTCAAACTTAATTTTATATA
>NW_009919795.1:0-14537 GCF_000696875.1 Nestor notabilis
GCCCGACCCCGGCCGCGGGACCGCGAGCAGCGCCTCGCCCCAGCGCGCACATCGCCTCCTGCGCTCGAAGCCGTACACCGACCTCCCACCAACATCGGTACGTGCTTCTCACGTGCCACAACCGGTTCTCTTCACATAGATGGATCTGATCACCTTCCCCAAATAACTGCTTCTAAAAGCTACAGATTACATTCAAAACATGGATTTCTCTTCCCGTTGCTGCTGTTTCAAGGATATTGCTCTAATTAGCATTTTCCACTGTATATCTGTAAAGTACCCATTCAACAACATGAATTTTCACCATTTCTATAAAGCAAAAGCACACTAAATTCAAGGAAAAGGACTACTGAAAAAATAGAACAGTTTAAGGATAAAGGAGTTGCAAACCAAGTCAACACACTTGCATGATGCACACACTAGGCTCAGCAAAGCTTAAGCATTCTGGAGTACAGATGTAAGGATGGAGGTACAAGTGGAGGTACAAATTCCAGTGGAGGTAACAGAAGAACATACTGCAATAAATTGTTTTGGTCACATAAAAAGGCTACAGTATCAGAATAAAGACAATTATCTTTGAAAATGCTTCCCTACTACTTAAATTCAAGTCCTGTTCAATGAAGACCATGGAAGCTCGTATTGGCACTCTACCACGTGCAAATAACGCCCCATCACTAGTAACAAAAACTACCGGGTCGCTACAGGGTATGCAACAGCCTCACCCCCAAACGCCCAAAATACTAAGAGTCAAGGAAGTTTCCAAGCAATAGAGAAAATCTGAAGAAAACCAGAACCGAAACGTGAAATGGCTTTCAAGAAACCAAAAGCATATTCTGAAACACGCCCTAGGCTCTCCCTCCTTTAGCAAAGCAGCTGTCCCCAAAACAAAACCGCCAGCCCCTCCCCAGGTTAGTGAATGCTCTGCTACACTTATGTAATGTATGATACCTGAAGAGGGGAAGATGCAATCAATCCACTGTTTAAAAAGCTCAGCTGAGGCGCAGGCATAGGAAAGCAGTTTCAAGGGATGCTCAAAACAATGACGTACCTTGCGTGTCACACAATTAACAGTACACAGGAAAGAATCGATACCCTTTCAGCTGCTCATCTTTCAAAGGTGTTGGCTTCAGACACCACTCCAGAAATCACCTCTCCTGCCTTGCACCGAAATACGGGGTACCTTTGACAAATTCAACACTACCCACTTCTCCAAAATCTTCACTCTCATCAAACAGGTTAAGACCTGGGTTTAACATTTTAATTTGCTTTTGAGGGAGTATCTGAATATTAGTTTGGGGGAAAAAAAAAACCACAAAACTTCTGGAGAGTTATCTAAATGGCTGGAAGGGGGGAAAACCCCTCTGATTCTATAATGCTGAAGAGTGGTGTAAGGACAGGATTTGCCTTATCACAGATGCAATAAAATCTTCTTTTCAATCACATTTCAGAACTAATTGAATTCAGACTTCTACTCAAAATGCATTCTTATGCATTACAGCCATCAACAAAGTAATACAAGTATCTTTCAACTTTTCAACTCTACATTCATATTTGAAAATGAAACTTTTTTAAAACCAATCCCGTTACAGAGTACTGCAAACGAGAACATTTCATGACAGTGCTTGAACTTATGAAAAACACCAATAGGTTACTTTTTCCACGATATGATATAAGCCAAGGAGTGTCAAAACCTAAAAGTTAAACAACCTGCTGAAAATACTCATTAAACAGGTGTAAATAAGATCTTAAAAGAAGAAAGATTAGCCAGTATCACCAGACACTTGTACAATTTAATATTAGTAACTTCTGTAAAATATTACAAACAATAAACTGAAAATACTGAAGAGTGATCAGTATTTCTTTGGCAGCAGCAGCAAGCTTCATAAACGCAACAGAAAAAAGAAATGTGTGTATATTTAGAAATAGGACCGTGTGCACATATACAAGTATACACAAGTACGTACCGTCACGCCCAAGAAGCTGCAAGTGTTACAGATACAGAAGTCCCAAGTGAATATTATCTCAAGAATGAAGGTAATTAAAAAGCACAACTGGTTCTGATTAGAAAGGGGCATTGGTGTATTTTAAGTATGGAGCTTTCTCATAAATTTTAAAGTAGCATTAGATTAATTTTTATCAAAAATTCTTAGGATACCATGATTTTTGTATCATGGCTGCTCAGTTACAAAAAGTCTTAACTGAGGAAACATCTACAGCTCTACGGAAAAGCCAGCTTTTAAACTACATGTACTTATTATTTCTGAAAGTCATCCTCCAAGAAATCTACCTTTCCTTGTCCCCTCTTGCACTCATAATAATCAATATATAGCAAAACGGAAGGGAAAAGGGTTTTAGCAGGCTCTAGTGAAAATACTATATGTTAGCCTCACCACCACCAAACCCCCATCTCAGCAAACACATGTAACATTAAGTGCATTATGCACAACTATCCCAGAGAATAGCTTGTGAGTATTTTTTAATTAATATTTTTAATTTCTATTTAAATTTCAAGACACTTCAGGGCCCAAAGTTTTCCATTTTGAAGTCTATGGATTTATCTCCCACAGCTCTTGGGTGATGTCAGAGCACAAAGGCCTGGCATGGTTAATATCAAATGCATGCCTGCTCCTGCAAATGTGACAACACTGGACACAGAAAAGTACATCCTGACTTATCCATCACCTCTCTACCTACTGGCCTACTTCAAAACTTCCAGAAGACAGTTCATGACATAAATTATTAATCGACTACAAAGCACAATTTAGTCTCTATACACTCTGGTTTTGATTCATGAATTACGAATTTTTTCAACCCTTCCAGACACTGTTTTCTCTAATGCCCTTAACTATATGCTATTTATTATTTCAGACACCTCAGGGCTTCTCATTTCCTGCGTAACAGCCAAAAGCCAGAGCAATCCATTGTAACAGATTACAAAGCAAGGCCCCCCAAAAAATTAAAAAATTGAGGCAAGTCACATGATGATCTCCTTTTCCAAAATACCACCTGTCCATTTCTTCTCCTTTTTATACAAAATTACAACAATTTCCACCACCTTGTAGTGACCCAGCCTTCCTGGAAGTGCAGGTAGTTTTTTTCTTACACCTCAAGACACTCCCTACAAACTCCTCTTCCCAACCATCAGGAAAGGAAATCCCAATGGATTTACATAATCATGGAATCAGCCATCCTCTTTGTGGCTACCTCTGCAGTGAACCACCAGACCGTAAGGCTCAGTGTTCTGATGCTATCAAAATACATTCTCATGTACACAATACGATAACCAATTGAGTCACTGCTAGTGGGCAATCCAGGTCTTCTCCAAATTCACACATACTGCTACTGCACGGCAAATGCAGATGCAAACAGCACTATGTAAACACAAACAATACTATTACGCCCATCAAATTATAGTGACATGTTTCTAATCCAATACAAAAACTTGAGCCTTGGCTAGTGCCATTTGACTTCTGCTTCACCACTGTTGTTAACTATTTCTCCTGCCTATCGATGCCAGAAGATAAAACAACAACCCAGGAGATGTTTTTCTAGCTACCAAAGTTTTTCTTTCCAACAACTTTAAAATGTAAAATTAAGAGGAACAGTGCCCCAGAGAAGATATACAACACCATACAAAATTCATATTAGCAAGCAACTACTACCAGGACTACAGCATTCATTTTAAATGCAACAAAGAACTTCATCACTGTAAAAAAAATGAGTAACCCATACTGTCAAACAGGATTTTCCATACTCTAAAGAATCAAGATCCAAGTTATCATGGAGTATCAGAGACTAGACTACTATGATACTCTAGTCTGGCAAAGAAAGACAAGCTGAGGAACAAAGTTAAGAGAAAGAACAACTAACTGATAAACCCCTGAATTTCATTCTAGAATGAACACCAGAAATGTCTAATCAATAACAAAAACCTGAGTTTGGACCACTTACTCTGTACTGTATTACCAGAGAACATCCCAGCTTTCATATGTCTTGCAATTATGACAAAACAGACCATAACCAAATAATAAAGCAAAATAGGATGTGCATTTCCCTCATCTTCTCAGAGATGGAAGGAGAGGAAGCAGGACAGAAAGCAAAAGGTAGGGGAACTATAAAGTAAATGCCTTAAAATTCTACCTGTATTAAAACCAATTTACCAAACACCACCACTAGGAAAAGAAATGCAGCAATATATTAAGCAAACTGGTATAAGCAATAATAGCAAAAATTAGATACTAGAAAAAAATTCTTCCCTGTGAGAGTGCTGAGGTGCTGGCACAGCTTGCTCAGAGAAGCTGTGGCTGCCCCATCCCTGGCAGTGCTCAAGGCCAGGTTGGACACAGGGGCTTGGAGCAACCTGGTCTAGTGGAAGGTGCCCCCGCCTGTGGCAGGGGGTTGGAACTGGATGAACTTTAAGGTCCTTTCCAACCCAAACCAGTCTGTGAAAGTTAAGCCACAAACTAGTCAGTAAAACAATCTTTTTCATTATATAAGCATAAGTATAGAGAAAAAGAATCATTCTTTAAACACAAATCAAAACCAAACACTTGCATTAAAAAGATCATGGACCACTTCCAAACTGGACTTCACCATATTTTTCCCTTTGAAAAACAAGCAAATAATTTATCTCACTGACACTGCTGAATCCCATCTACTATAGAGGCGTGATGATGGTGCTACAGAAATACTGCTCAAAGCTGTATAGTGCACACTGCTGCAGTGTACTGAAGTGGGGTTCTGTGACAAAAGCCTTGTCTTCTTTCCATTCACTAGCTCTGTATCCTTAGTGCCAGGAGTCAGCCAATGGCCAGTGCCTTTTACATAGAACACGTGAACCTCTAGCATGCCTACAAACAGAACCTATATATGATAAAATTATGGTATGAACTCAAACCAGCAGTTGTCCTACACTAGCCTTCTCAGATACCAAACTGAACACGCTTTTTGGCAGCCTGCTGTAGTTTGACCACAGGAAAGCTAACTGAGATAAAGCAGAAGTTAAGGTTTCAAAATAAAGATAGGAAAAAACACTGAATCTAACAAAATAAGAAAAACTTCATATGAAAATACAGACAACTCTATGCAAACAGTAAATACCAGGGAAAACAGGTTTTTTATCCTGAGCTGCATCAGGATCATCTTCCAACAATAGTTCAGCCCAGTAATTTCTATGAACACAGGTGGTCAGTTACCTCTTAAAAAGTTCCAGACATAGCATGTTGCAATAAAAAGGCAGGCAGGCATACAGGAGGATCAGCTACAAAGTGAATTAGTAACAGCACTAGAAAAAAAACCCAACAAGTTATTTTTCATGTAACATATACTACCATTCATAAGTATGTAAAGCAAGAAGCACTTGATTCTGTTCTGTAAGATATTATAGACAGGCTCTGTATACAACTGAGTTCTATTAGTTCAAGAAAAAAAACAAAACAAAACAACCACGACAACAAAAAAAAGCCAAACAAAAAACGAGCAAAACTCTGTAAATATTAACAGCAAATCCTACCGAGTGTGACAATTTGGGGGCTGTGGTTCTTTCCTCAGTCTGATTTTGCAAAAACTATATTCTCCACTGTATACTGTAACTGCCATGCAATATTGCATCACCATTCCTGTGTCTGAGGCAGACAAGGGAGGAGGGTGTGGCGTGGAAGCGCCTACCTTAAATTCAGTAAGGCTGAACTAAAAGAAGAGCCTGTACTTTGATGTGTCTTCACATACAAAATCTTTCTGTGATAACTACTCCCATTCAAATTCAAGACCTATTTTATGCTCAATATTTTTCCTGCATAACTAAACAAACAGCTAGGGAGCAGACCATCAGAATAACCAGAGCTGATCAAGGAGGACCTGGCGTATAAAAGAGACTGATCATGACACAGAAAGCTGCTCTGTAGGAGCAGTCAGGACAAGTTTATGTATGTTGACTATTTTTATTAAAATCTCCCCATTTTGTGCATTGCTTAGGCCCATACGTATTTCCATCTTAAATAACAATTTATTCTTTCTATCCTTAATTTGTTTGTGTTCCTGTAAGCAGTCCTGGTCACAGTGGAGCCCTGTGAAGAATGGCAGTCTGACCTGTGAGGGCAAACATGTAGGGGTGGGCATGGAGAACTGAGATAACTGATTCCAGAGTAAAGATCTGGGTGCCCTAAGGTATGTCAAACATGAAATTTATGCACACGTACCTCCAGCAGCATAGAGCAGTGACACTGGAAGCCTAAGCTAACTCATGAGAAATCATTAAATTTTCAGACCTTCTTGTACTAACCTACACAGAATCTCTAGTCATTTTGAGGCACAACATAAAGAAAATAAAACACAGAACATTTTAAATGTAAAGAATCAAATACATATTTTTAGAACAGTAATTTCTATATTTTGGAAGTAAGATTTTCCTACTGTGGATACCCAATTCAAGCAGAAGATTAATAGCACTGAAACTATTTACACTGTAACAAATGTAAGACCTTTGTAAAACAAATGCAAATGCAGAGTGGTGTTTTCACATTTCTGATGGTTCCAAACTTTTCAGTACTTCATTTCCTTGAACTCACATCTGCTGCATGTCTTGGGTTTCTCGTATCTATTCTTTGAAGTACATATGCTTCCGTTAAATCCAATCCAGTTTACTGAAATGACTTGTTTCCCCACTCCTCAGTCCTGAATCAACTGTTTCTGTAATACTGTTGCACAATGATTCAACTGCCACCATTAAAAATCTTTTTAAAAATCATTACTACCAAGTTACTCAAATTCCTAAACTTGGCTACTGACAACTCTACCACAGTTGAACTCCTGCACAGAGCAACAGCTCTACTGTTTTTCATTAAAACGTTTTAGCAGGTTTTAGAATGTGGCTTTATTTCATAAATAAGAGCACTCTTCCAGCAAACATTATCAACCTGAGGCACAGCAAGCAGAAATGGGTTGAAATGATCACTCCACAGATGACCATGTCACATGAAAAGACTGAGCATTCCTTGAAACCTAAAAAAAAAAAAATATATATATATATGTAAAAGGATTAGTGGTAAATACAGCAGTATTGTGTAGCATGGTCTCCTGCTCTGTCACAAGTTTTCTGAGTCACCACAGGCAAGTACTTCCCTGCCTTTTACAGGTTTTTCAAACATTTTTTACACGTTTTTCAGACATTAATGCAAAAGAGAACAAACTAACTTGATAAGGATACTAAATTAACTCTGTAGACCCTATCTAAATTTACTTAAGGTTAGTAATAACTAAGTCTCATTATACACTAAAGGCCACCATGTTAAATTATTCAACATCTCAGTTTTTACAGTCAGCAATAGTCAAACTTAAATCACTGTTTACTTTCCAACTCCTCACATATGGGTAACTGCACTCTATTCATTCAAGTGTTTGGTACCTCAAAGAGACAAATTAGGGAGACATGACATCTCCCTTCTCACTAATTCTATTGTATTAAGCCAATCTGAAGGCCTCCTTCTGTGACATCAACTCCATATTGACATTTTACAGAAAGCAAATAAAGTAACCTTTCTTTAGACGGATCCTTGTATTATCAAAAAAAAAATGCCTCAGCTTTCTTTGTGAAGATCTAACTACCCAACTCTTGAAGCAAGTGATTCAAATTCAGCAGAAGAGCAGCTCTCAGGCAGGAGAATTACAAGTTCTTTAATGGCCATTGAATTCTGACTGGGTATATCTCAAATGCTAAGTAGAATGCACTCACTATTTCACATATTTGTATTGCCTGGGAAATGGTTCATGGCATGCAAATTCAACCATAACTGCTCTGAAGTCAGGCTTGAGTCTTCATTATAAAATAAAACACAAGACACTATAAATGGTTTGGAAGTGACAGGAGTAGATGCATCTTTCTGCCACTTTATGCTCTCTTTATCAGCCCTTTCTAAATTCAACACCTATGACTATGTCCTTCTCCACAAAATATTGTCCTCTCTTCTGTTGCATAGTTAAATCAAAACTTGAGCATATGTTGCAGTGCTGAGTCTCAAACATCAGCTTCTAACAATGACTCGCTATCCAGAGGGCAACTGTAAATTAAAGTACTTTTTAGCTGCCTTCTTTTACAGGAGTTTTACAAAAATATATTGGGTTAGAAGAACAAGGATTCAAAAATCAGGAAATAAAAATTTAAAGTTTCACGGGCAACCCTTAAGACTACTTCCTCATATGTCTATTAAGGAACTCCCTTTATTAAATAAACTTTTTTCCTAAAACTCAACTCCTTTAGAGAAGATGAGCACCACGCACATCCATGGAAGAACCGTGATCGTACAAGGAACAACAACTTTTCCTTAAATGGAACACTGAATTTTAAAATAAAGCTGTTACGTGCAGCAGCTGGTTTTAATATGCATGAAAGTGCTCTTAAACTTACTGCCGTACAGGTGCTCTTTTAAAAGAATGTCCATCTCAACTTCTATTATGGAATGCACACCTTTAAGTTGGAAAATTTCCTTTCTAACGATTATACTTCACTTAGAACAAAGACAGACTAAAATTTTATAGTACACCATTAACATTTGCCAGCCAAATTATTCCCCAGTCACACCTGTGCAACCAGTCTTCAAATTACATCCTTAACGTACTTGCATAATCACACAGATATGGGCCATGTAGTGATGAACCCTACACAAATTAACCCAACCACATTGACAACTTCATACACAAAAAAGGGGGAAAGAATTCCTGTTCACCAAAGTAATTTTGTGACTCTAATGATTTTTTTGTACATATTATACACATATATGTGCATATGTATTTCAAAATAAACAGTCAGAAATCAAGAGATAAGCAGAGCATTTTCATAGTTTTTACAGGAAAGCAACTGCACATGCACATAAGGAGGAGGAACAGAATAAAATGAGGCTCATATATAGGCAAAAGTGAACAACTTTACATAAAGTTAAAGGCTAACTTCAGTTAAACATGAGAAACTTACCTTGTACAGCTTAAAGTGGGATTATACATGTATTGACACACAAATGCACATCAAAGCATGTTTCAAACATGATTTCCAAACCAGTATTAGGTAATTTAAGAAGATTAAAATATCTGATCATAAGACTAGCAAATTCAGAGTCCTACACCTGGCCAAAAAATGCTAGAAGGTTGTGAGATTTCAAAACACAAAACCACAAAAAGTTCGAGTCCATTTTCACAGATCTGAGAACAGGATTAAGATGTCTCTTCTAAGGTGATGCACAAAGTTGTGTTGGACAGAGAAAAGAATCAAAGCAGCTCTATGGAGAAGGACTTGGGGGTGTTGGTTGACAAGAAACAATATGAGCTGGCTTCAGTGTGTGCTCACAGCCCAGAAACCAACCATATCCTGGGCTGCATCAATCCGAGTGTGACCAGCAGGTCGAAGGAGGTGATCCTGCCCCTCTACTCTGCTCTCATGAGACCCCACTTGGAGTACTGTGTGCAGTTCTGGCGTCTTCAACATAAGAAGGACATGGAGTTGTTGGAGCAAGTCCAGAGGAGGCCAGGAGGGTGATAGGACGGCTGGAGCACCTCCTGTATGAAGACAGGCTGAGAAAGTTGGGGCTGTTCAGCCTGGAGAAAAGAATCTGTGTGGAGACCTCATAGCAGCCTTCCAGTATCTGAAGGGGGTCTACAAGGATTCTGGAGAGGGACTCTTTATCAAGGACTGTAGCAACAGGACAAGGGGAAATGGGTTTAAACTTAAACAGGGGAAGTTCAGTAAGAAGTTCTTTCCTCTGAGGGTGGTGAGGGCCTGGCACATGTTGCCCAAAGAAGTGGTAAGCGCTCCATCCCTGGCAGTGTTCAAGGCCAGGTTGGACAGAGCCTTGGGCAACATGGTCTAGTGTGAGGCAACCCTGCCTATGACAGGGGGGTTGGAACTAAACAATCTTAAGGTCCTTTCCAACCCAAACCATTCTATGACTCTATGATTATCTTTCAAAGAGAAAGCAGCAACAAACACTACATGTTTAATGGTTCTTAAACATCTTAACAGCACTCAAGAACTGCTCTGTTCTAGTATTTCTTCAGAGCTTTCAGATACCACTACGAACAACTGAAGAACAATCCTCCAGATGGAGGCTCCACGACTCCAGGCACGCACACACAGTATGTCAAGGTGCAATTCTACCATTTCTACAACAAATAAAAGCAAGCTGCCACCAAATTGAATAGTTGTGCTGCCCTTTACCTGCTAGTTTTCTTTCTCTTTAAGGTAACGTATTCAGCAAGATCAGTCTTGCACAACTACATGAGTGCCTACATTGGCACACCAGGAAGACACCGAAAACAAGCTGGCAATGGAGAGCGAGACCAGTCTTAGCTGTAAGCCTACACTTAGACTGAATCCAAGAGCACCCACAATGACAGAGGATGACATCTCTTGCAGCAGCACTGGCTTACACATTAACATGCACCAAGCTGCTGTGGGAAGTGAACCAGGTAGTAGTTACCCATTCCTCACAGGTGATTAGTTTTCAACTAAACTTGGGACTAAAACTGGCCCATTTCACATTCACATTGGTGACAGCAACACTGCAAGTTATCACTGGCAGTCTGAATTGAAACTGTCTTTAGCTACTGCTGCTACAGCCTGTGCAGTGCTACATCTTCTGCTATTTCTTCTTTCCTAATACCAATGTGTTAACAGCAGCTAACCACTTCCTTTAGAAAAATCACAGGACACAGGAAAAACTAACTTCTCAAACCCACTTCAAACTAATACCTGCATCACATTTCAGCATAAAGCAATGTGTACCAAGGTGTACAAAACAACACTTGGAAACATTGTATTTCAGTTGCCATCCTCTTGCAAAATATAGAGGACATAGAATCTTCCTTCATGAAAGACCTGTAATACAGACTAAACAGAAACAACAAAGATAAGCCTTTTAATACACCTATAGTTCTAAGTTAAACACCAGCTCTAGCAATTTTTACTTAAAGGAAATGACTTTCAAGCTTTCTCTCCACCAATTTAACATCAAATTGTTTTAAAATACTCCTACTCCAGTTAAAATCTTTTCAACCTTTTGACAATCTGTACGCTAGTAAAATTTAACACACAATTTTACTTCATATATAGTTTGACATATTTCATCTGAACACGTACTTGAAAATAACTCTTTAAAAAAGTGTGGCATTCTAAATGCTCGTCCTTGACAGCATTCAAAAAAAAAAAACCAAATACTGAAAAGTCACTGTGGTCTTTCAGCAAAGACTAAATGAATTTTTGCTCCATCTAGTACTATACGCAAGAACTTAAAAATATTAACTTAAAGACTTCATGCCATGCAAACCAATGTTCAAATAAGTGTTGTTTCACTTTGAAGGAGCTGATAACTAATTTCTTAAGCAGAAGAAGTTATCATTACACTCTTCTTGGTTTTCTTCATGTCTCAAGCAAGGTCATCAATTTTTACAAGAAAAGATGTAAACCTGTTACTAGATAAGGCAGACAAAAAAGGAAATGGTCAACAACTGTCTGTACATAAACATACTGCTCTTTTTACATCAATTTCCCTGTAGGGATATATCCACAGTCATTTTTAAAAAGGCATTTCCAGATGCAAAAGGACAAATACAGTCTTTACCATTGAAATAATATTTTCCTTCCCCACTGAAAACAAAGCCAACCTCAGCTTCCCTATTCAGCTTCTACAAAGAGAAACAAATCAAAATCAGAAGTGCACCATTTGGTTAACTGTAATTATCTAGCACTTTAGCTGATTAAAGTACTGTGGAATTAGTAATCAAATCTCTCATTATTCCTGTGATAACACAAAGAATCATCATTTTACAGATTAACTCAAACAGGCATGTATTTAAAAGAGTAGTCCTGGTCTTTATTATAGAAACACAGTGTGTAGTCTGGATTAGAACTAGAAAATATATATGTGTATGAAGTGTGGCATAAAATTTAGGAGTATTAATGTAGCATTAATCTAGGGTTTGTTTTCTTTCTTTACCTAGTATAGTTAACAGCTAAACACACTACAGCATGGCATAAAACAACCCCAAGTCAAAGACTTCAGAAGATTTTTGTTATACGTAATTAAGTGCTAATAAGAGAAACCCAGGCAAAGCTGCTGCAACATCTCACAGTAACAACACGGTATTTATGCATATCTCTCTATTGCCAGTCCATGATGTGGTACAGTACACAGAAGACATACACCCAACTTGCCTTTTTATCATGACGTTGTACATTTAAGACATGAACGGTACTTACACTTTGAAAAAGAGTAGATTGCTTAGACCAAATTCTCTTATTAATGAAACAAAGCATATATATTAAGATAACAGTATGTCTCTACCTGTCGTGTATTTCTGCTAGAATCAAAAGGGGTATATCTTACTATTCTTTTTTAATCACAGACTGGTTTGGATTGGAAAGGACCTTAGAGCTCATGCAGTTCCAACCCCCTACCACAGGCAGGGACACCTTCCACTAGACCAGCTTGCTCCAAGCCCTCTCCAGCCTGGCCTTGAACACTGCCAGGGATGCGGCTGCCACAGCTTCTCTGGGCACCCTGAGCCAGTGTCTCACCACCCACATAGTGAAGAAGTAATCACAACTAGCTGCCACTCTGATTTTCCTTCAAAACACAAAGCAACAAAGAAAAAAAAAAATCCAGTAAAAATTATCTTCTGCATCTACAATGTTCATAATGTTAACTTCAGAGAAGAGATCCTAAGCTGTAGGTCCCAAGTGATGGCTGAGATGAGCTAGAGCCTGCCAGCGTTCTTACTCCACTGCTGCTGCTCTCTGCAGCAGGTGGCATTAACAGTATCAACCAGGACTTGGGTAACTACAGTCAGCAGCTGGAAACACAATTTTCACTTTGGCTTTCCACAGACTGAGTACATGCATCACAACTGCAGAACTGAGTTCCTTGCATGTGTCCAGAACTTCAGATACCATTGATTTACCTTAACTCATCTAGTTCAGATTAGCTCCTGAAAATGAGACAACCATTAAAACAAAACACATACTGATAGTCTATTTGGCAAAAGTCAGTCCAACTTTTAAAGCTGATAGACCACAAACACTACTACAATCAGAGGAAGAAAAATAATAAAAAAATGCAAAGTGATTCTAACTTAAAAGAACATCACATTTCTCATAGGAGTTGTACATATAGTCTTCCAGAATGCTTCATGTAAGACCAGAGCTCATAAAACTATCCTACTTAGGTTTTCAGACCAAAAAGAGTTGCTTCTTATGTGAACATGCTCACACGCCCCCCTCTTCAACAACAGAGGCAGGTGTCTGACATCTGAGCAGTACCTCTTTCACAATTCACACTAAGCAGACAGCGGCAACTATCCTCAAACCTAAGTATGGAAATTACTTGTGTTATTTAAAATATTTACTTTCCTTAGTTCATACCTATTTAGCTGCAACCACTGAATTTCTGAGCTAACTCCTCTAGTACAGTCTAATTGGACTACAGCATTAAAACCATACCAACAGAAATGGTAGGTTAACAGAGAAGATACTTTGTCATGACATGCACTTTCAGGACTAAAATGTTCATTATTCCACCATTTTCAGAATTTTTGGGTCACAACACATTCCTAAAACTATACCACTAGTGGATAAATTTTACCCTTGTGCTTTCCTGTATAATTTTTCAGTGCTGTAAAAAGTGCTAAAACTATAGGAGAATGTTAGTTTTCATTTAAGCTCACACAATTATTTCTAGCACTCAATTTTACACCAGTGTTATGGTGTACAACAAATTATAAAAGCAGAATTAATCAATTTATTCTTTAGTTATGCCTCCCAAGGTTATTTTCTACAACAGATTACTAGTCCAGAGATCCATGTTTTATCCTAAAAGCCTCTATATTAGTCCACCTGTATTCCAATACCTCAGATCTTCTTGAAGACCAGCTTGAATAACTGAGGCTTGAGAAGAGTCCCTTCCATTTTTCCTCCCCCTCTGGAATGCACTGTGCTAGCCTCAGAGTGAAACAGACAAGTGAAACTATGTCCCACACGTGGAATATCCCATGTCCTTCATGACCTAGTCCAATTAGCTATGAGCTTCCTAACATCCACTCATTTGCCACATTAAACAATTTAAGTCACTTTATCTATTTATTTAGCATATGAGTAAACCGTTTATTATAGAGGAAAGGTAGTATTCACCAAGACTAGTTGAAATAGACTGAAGAGACAATATTGTAGAAATATTGCATGTTGGCAGTTACAAACGAAACGTGAGCTTATAATAAAAGTACCACCAGTTCAGTACCGGAAAAGAAACTTAATTTTTCTCCCGAAGAAATACTTCGGATGCTTTGCCTTTCACTACAAACGCTATTGTTTCCTGTCCTTTTAAATCCGTGGAGAAGGGAAGAGAGCTCCAGCCTTTTCATCTTACAGGGGAAGCCGTGGGATGAGCAAGAATCTCCCCCCGTCTTTGCTCTCACCGGATTAGAGAGAAGGGACACAGCAGCCTTCCTGGGAAACGCCACAGACGGGAACCCAGCGGCCCATTTGCCCCGGCAACCTGCTTCCT
>NW_009919796.1:0-2029 GCF_000696875.1 Nestor notabilis
ATCCAGTCACCACGGGTGCTCACCCAGCTGGAGGTCAGGGCACCAGTGGTCCCACCGCTGACACACTCACCTGAGAGAAAGCACCAGTGTGGGTGGGTAAAAGGAGCTTTTCACACCCAAGGACTCCTGCCCGGGCCAAGGCCACCTCCAACAGAAACATGCCCAGCGCACAGGCAAGGGGAAGGTGGTGGGCACCATTCCCATCATGGGCTGGCATCCCCTGCCTGTCACCAGGGACCACAGGCAGCACTGGGAGACTCATCCTGCTGCTTTTCCTTCGCAAAGGAAGGAGCAAAGCAGACAGACAGGTCATCTGCCGCAGAGGAAAAGCAATCCCAGCAAGGATGTATTATTCTAACCCACCTGGCAAAGCCTAGTAGGAGAAAGGCCTCAATGTTCACATTGAGATGCTGGTCCCTGGAGCCCGAGGAGAGCAGGAGGGAGAGGAAGCAGACAGCCTGAGCCAGCCGGCTCCCAGAAGGCCATAGCTTTCCATTTGTTTGTCACATCCCATCCCAAATGTATCCCTGACATGAAGCACTCAGAGACAGATTTCACCCTATAAAAGCGACTTCCTCCCCACCACCATATCCCTAAACGCTGCCTAAACCCCTCCCTGCTATGCCTTGCAGCTAGAGATACAGCCAGTGGACTGGCATGGGGCCATGCTCAGCATTAATATCCCTCCCCCCCTGCACATCCGCCTATTTATAGACTAAGCCACATCACAATCTGCCGGTTCATAAATCAGTAGCAGAGACTTTATAAAGTTTAATGTGAGACCAGTGACCCAGCACAACAGACATCCAGAATAAACGCTGCTGGGGGGGATCTTGACATCTCTCCCCAGAGCAGCAGGGGGACAGGTAATTCCTCTCTTATTAAAAGGTCATTACAACAACAGGGTGCTATGCACGTCAAAATGAGCACCCGCACTCCCCCCATGCAACAGAAGCTCACTAGGAAAGGCATTCGTATCACCTTCATCTCAGGCTTCCTGGCAGGGGCTCAGCCTGTTTAGTACCAACACAGTGCAAGGGAAAGGGGTTAGCAAGCCACATCCCAGGGTACAGGTGATGCTACCTCCATTTGGTGAGGTAGCAAGTAACCAGAAACATGCTGGTTATTTCTCCTGTTACAGGGTTGCCTTCTTAACAGGAAGATATTGAAGCCCAGCAGTGGTCAGGAAGCATCATCCCACACACAGCTCTGGCAGCTCTTCTCAGCCCTGATGTACGGCACAGCCTCCTTTCCTGGTCACCCACAGCCTTCCAGAACTGCTCCTGGCTCCCACCACAGCCATCGTCACCTCCAGTTTTTAAGGAAGAAGCCCATTCTCCTTCCAAGGGCCAAACAGCCAGGGAAGGCCAGGTTGGACAGGTCATTGAGCTACCTTGTCTAGTGGGAGGTGTCCCTGCCCATGGCAGGGGAGGTGGAACTGGATGAGCTTTAAGGTCCCTCCCAACCCAAACCATTCTATGGTTCTATGCTTAAAAATCCAACCAACCAGCCCAGAGCAGGCACACAAACAGCTTCAGGCACCAGCATCCTTTCTCTCAACCTACTCTGCAGTAGAGACAACCCCCCCCCCAAACCTCCCTCATTCAATATCCAGCCTACCAGAGCTCTCTAAACTAGTAAATCTCAAAGCCTCAAAAGACAAGAGAGGAACAAGCTTTCTGAAGCTGCCCAGACAAACCCTCACACTTCCTGCCCCATCTTCATGGCTCTTCCCACCGCCCTGTGCTGATCCAGGGTGCTGAAAGCTCTTAGGGATCCACAGATCCACAACAGGAAAAGCTTTCTCTTTATCCCTTCCTGGCATCTCATGCCTTCCGATGGCCTCAGCCTTACTCCTACCTCAGGCTTCATTCTATTGGGGATGGCATCGCAGCACCCGCGGCCTGGAGCATCTCCTCACGGGGAGCATCAGTATCAGAAAACAGCATCTCGAGGAGCATTTTGGTATCAGAAAAATGGGAAAACATGAGCGGAAGAAGTGGGGACGTGTTTCAGCAACACCCCCCCC
>NW_009919797.1:0-6288 GCF_000696875.1 Nestor notabilis
GTTGCTGGCTGGGCTTAAACCACGACACCTTATAAAACTACTAGAATGCAGAAAAGCACTTGTTAAATTTCAGATTTAGTTACAGGAAAAACAAGCATTAGGCTACAATAGCTCAGACATGGAAAAGCAGTGAACAAACTTGGAAGACAATTATCAACTTTCAGGCTCTATCACAAATGATGCTTTACTTACCTCTTAAATAAATAAAAAATCCTCTAAGAATCTGTTAGGATCATGTGAAAGTCAGAGGACAGAGTTTCATTTAGTGAAGAGCTGTGGCAACACCCACCTTACTGCTCTTCAGCCAGAAGGTATCATTCAACAGCTCCACTGCCAGAGCTATTTGTAAGAATGGCCTGTGACCTGCCCAGGGCAAATCAGCTGTGCCTATTTGGGTAAAGTAGTTGAGTTCATCTGGTTTACTTTGCTTGAGGTGGATTAGGAAGTTATCATAGAAACCCTTCTGCTGAAGCCACATCTAGAGGTGGCCACCTATGAAAGTGCAACCGCAAGATGATGCTGGTAACATCTTCTGTCATTTCCACAGAATTCTGCCATTCATGAAAGGATGATACTTCTCTGCAATGTAAGGGTCAGCTTTCCTCTCTGAAACACATCAGGTAGATACCCCCCTAAAGCACAAAATAGGTCTGCTTTTCAAATATATTACACCCACTGAGAATAACATCTTCTTAGATAGGTGGAATAACTTGCATGATGACAATAGATATTAGCATGGTCTAATAAAGAACTAATTTACCACGCTAGAAGGATTTTAGATTGCACAGCTTTCAAAAACATCCTCCAGACTGGTAGCAACCCATGAATAACGTAATTTAAAAGTCTAGGAACATGTAAATAGGAAAACATAATGTGAGTCTAAGGGATCAGAAAATACACTAATACTGGTGGAAACTATCCCATTATAGGCCCATAACTGATAGCCCAGATTCTGCTCAGGTAACAGCCTGTTCGGAATAATAGGAATAATAGGTTGTACAAAACTCTTCCTCACCAGAGGACCCTATCCAGCTGTTGGCATATCTTTAATAAGTACATGAAACTGCCTTACTGTGTAATTAGGTACTGTGGATTTAGAAAGCAATTTATTTTCAGAGTTAACTAGTTCTTATTTACAGTGTCAGAGGAAATAAATGCTTCAAGATAGGTTATAACAAGTTCATCAGGTCCTAAAACCAGAAATACCTGAAGCAAGACAGGCCTAGAATGTTATTATTGCTTTGTTCTGCTCCTATTTACTTTTATTTCACTCAGTATAAGGAAGACTGATAAACAGATGTCAACAATTATGTTTACCTGTGAACTAAGGATTCAGATCAGCCACATCTAATCTTCCTATCATATACGTATATCTAAAAGGGCAGAGACAGAGGAGGGACAAAAAAGTACTACAGATTTCCTAAAAGCTTTGTACAGCAATAACTGCTATTCAGACAGGCTACTATGAAACGGATGCTTGTATGAATACAGAGAAATAATCAGAGGATCACCATCATCTACCTTTTTTATCTTCTTTAGAAGAATCCCTTCAAAATCTTTGTGGAATGAACCAACAGTTAGAAGACTTACATTGAAGGAGACAGGTGAGCTAAACTAATAATTTCAAAGATCAGGGAGCTGAGACTGGAAACGCCAGAAACGTCATTTTGTTTTTCATTGGATAGGTCACAATCTATTTGACCTCCTTGGACCCATCATTTTATTCTTAATCCAGGGGATCATTAAGACCTTCCTCTAGTGGGAGTTCTATGGGATATACCTGGATTTCCTTTCTACTGAAAACAAGAAACAATGAAGTTTTGTTCACAGCAGTAGATTTGTCTATTGGCCACACCAGTTATGTACATGTCAAACACTGCCTACAAAGGTATCTGAGCCACCATTTCTCTTTGAGGTATAACAGTCCCCCATTCTTCTGGCTCTGGTCACTGTGGTCGGTCAGAAAACAGATGGTTCTTCCCATATATGGTGTGGTTCCTATTGGTAAGTTTTGAATGGGTACAGTGAAAGACTGTGCTACATTTCTCTCAGCTTTTCTCACTGAATATTTAGAAATGTTGCTTTTCATTTCACATGACAACAAACTTCCAAACCTCAGTAGTTTTCATAACAGAATTATCTCCCAGACAATGATTTCAAACACTTCCTCAGTACTGGAAGTCAGAGTCAAACACTTCATATTTGTCCTTTGAGATTTTAGGCTATCTCTTTCTGTTGTTTCAGTTTTGGAAAAGGACTTACTTTCAGCAGGTATATATTAATTTTGGTAAGAGTGGCTTGCTTTAAACTGTCTATTGTAGAATACTTGTTTTCAGTCACTATAGAAGAAAGTTCTGAGCTCTTGCACTCAGCTTTCTTACACACACTTTCTTCCCCCTCTCCACTCACTCCTACGAATAGAGAAGTTATTAAAACTGACGGAGTGGCTGTGTCAGACATAAAACACAGTAAGAAAGACCACATGTACTATCTTCTCACATACACTGTTTTGTAACTCGGGTGCTAAGTTATGTCTTACTTCCATATATTAATACCTTCATACTGTTTAAGCCTCAACACATCTTCCTGTAGAGTATTTCTAAAACATGGCCTCTACCTGCTCAGCTAAAAATTGTTACTCAAACAATTGAGTTGTCTTGTATTTATTAAACTTCAGGCCCCTGCTTTTGACCCATTCAAACTCTCCTACAAAAGTCACCTTCTTGGTCCATTGCACTGTGCATGTCACATGCTTTGGCTCTCACTGTTATTTTTAAGGCAATTTGTGGCATACAATTTCTTTCTTAATAAACCTTCGGAGTCATCAAATAATCAGTTCCCGTTTTTCATGTGCCCCATTATTACTGTTGTGCTATTTTTACGTCTGCTGAGAAGTCACACAGCAGAATTTAATTGTTTCAATATTTCATGAATCAAAGGGATTGTAAAACAACTGTATATTTCAACTAAATTGAGAGCTGTAGAAAAATTAACATTGATATACATTATGTTTCTGAAAAAGACAATTCCTGGCATTGCCCTCAAGCCCAGTGCTGCTGCTGCTACACAGACTCGTGTAGGTTCAGGACTGACTTGCTTTGAAATAACACTGATTTTTCCAGTGTTTGCTTTGATGAAGTTCTGCTTCTGTAAATTGTCTAACCTACCAAAAACACTCAAGAGAACTGAGTATGCAGGAGTAGTTCATTAAGTCAATCATAGTTAACAAATAATTGCAGAAACAATATTATAATTGTTTTAATTAGCATATTCCTCATTTGGAATAAACTGGAAATCAAATGATCACAGTCTCCTGAGAAATTCACGCAAGTCACTTTTTGTTCTCTTTGAGGAAGCAAATAAGCATGACTAGCAGCTCAACGTATCAAACAGCACTGTAACAGATACCAGGACAAAACCTGGCAGATGTTTTCATTTTTTTGGTTTGGGTTTTTTTAAAGCTTTAGTTTTTAAAATAGTGAGAAATGACAATGAAAATATTTTGATCCTTTTTCTGATTAAAAGTGGGCAAACATGATATTGCTCTCCTATTGTAATAATAGGAAAGAATAAAGACAGGGAGAAGAAAGAAAGAGAGAACAAGAGGAAAAGGAAGGAGCCATCCCAAAGACCACAGATTCTAAACCAAGAAACTTCTGATGAGATTTTTCAAACTACAATTGGTCCTAGAAAGGACTTTTTTATGTGCGAAGTGTTCTTATGAATTTTTTTAATTAGTTTTCAAAAATCTCATGCAGAAACAAGGATGAAATGCCAAGTATTTAGCCAACACTTGTATCTTGAAAGCATTTTTAAGTAAACACCTACTGTAAAGAAGCACAGTCAAAAAAAGTCGAGATGGTCACTCCTGGAATAGGTTACCTTGAAGATTATAGTATCATTAGCACTTCAGCTTGTTATTTAATTATTCTGCCTATCTGCACCAACCTAAATGAAAGAAAGCTGATGAGGGTGGTAGGAATAAGTGACACACATAAGTATTTCCAAGGAGAATGACAGGAGAATATAGTCTCAGAGAATAAAGGGTGAGCCAAAATTTAAAGTAATTGGGATAGCTACAGTACTGGTAAACAGAGAATTAATATGCAGAGAGAAAAGAGACATACATGCTCTTTTTTTGAAAGCAACGTTCTTTCTTCCAACCTTCCCTGTGAATATTTCTTACAACTCTAACAAACTTAAAAACATAAAAAGCCACCTAAAAGTATATGAAGAAATATGCTATGTATTTCCAAACCAAAATTAACACCACAGATCTGACAATTGATCAGTGAAGTTTAAAAGTAAATTTTAAGTGATAATTGATTTAAATTCACAGTCATTCTATCAATATAAACTCTAAAATCTGCAATTGCAAATGCCTTCAAAATATCTCTAATCTGAACTTTTATTGGTTTTGTCATTTTATAGCAGCCCAAGACATGCAGTAATCACTACAGAGAAGTACACAAGTCTGAATCAAATTAACTGCCTGCTTCTTCAAATTGGCATCTTTCTTCCACTTTGGTGAAACCATACTTTATACTAAAGCAAACACAGCAATGTTTTTACCACAGGAAAGACAAAGATTCAGCATAAATCAGTAATTTCTAAGGTCTGATACTTTTTGCCAGCTCATGAGGGTGGTGAAACACAGGCACAGGTTGCTCAAAGAGGTTATAGATACCCCAGCCCTGAAAATGTTCAATGTCAGGCTGAATGGGGCTCTGAGCAACCTAGTCTAGTTGAAGGTGTCCCTGCTCATTGTTGTGGGGTTGGACTTGTCGGCCTTTAAAGATCCCTTCTGACTCAGAACATTCTATGATTCTATGAATTTTAAAGGTAAGCATCAGACAAAGGCTCTTGACTGGTTAAAGTGGACTAGAACTTAAGGCAATGTGAGCCTGTCTTCTGAAGACACAATGTCTTTGAAATGAATATACACATAGAATTATAAACTTAAGGTCAGAAAGTGCCATATGTACCTGTTCTGCATATATGAGCATAGAATAAGGAGGTTCATCTCCCTGAACAATATGCACATCTAACAACAGACCCAAAGGAGTTCAAAAAGCTGATGAACCCAGTTCTGAGTCATTGTACAGACCAGCTAGTGCCTCTACTCCAAGGACACTAAATATGAAAATAATTTTTTTAATTTTAATCACAGGATCATTCTTTCACAAATGAATGTTTATTGAAGTATTCGTAAAAGGCAAAGCTCCTATGATCACACTTAATTTCTATTTCACGCTGCCTTCTAAGTGGAATATGCAAAAAAGCTGCTTGAAGATTTTTGAAAAAAAGAAAAAAATCACTTAAAGAAAAGCTAGAATGCCTGAGAAATAAAAAAAATATTCAAGAATAATGATTCAGAAAGGGAGAGTGGGAAAACACAGAAGAAGCTAAGGGGAAATCTGAATTCTAATTCGAGGGAACTATTACATGTTAACAGAATTGCACTACTCTGTAAGCACTTTTGGTCATCTTGCTACATCTGTGTCTCCTGTCAGGAAGCTCATTTGATCAAGATATTGAAAATGAATGTCTCCTTCTTCCATTTCTGCCGTGTTCCTCTCCCATATGAGAATGAAGACCTTAGTCGCACTGTAGGAGAGGATCAGGTTTAAGACCATCTTAAGAACCTGAACATGCACAAGTCCATCCACAGGTCCTGAAGGAGCTACTGATTGAAGTTGCTAAGCCACTGTCCATCATATTTGAAAAATCATGGCAGTCAGGTGAAGTTCCTGATGACTGGAAGAAGGGAAATATAACCCCCATTTTCAAGAAGGGGAAGGTGGAAGACCTGGGGAACTACAGACCAGTCAGTCTCACCTCTGTGCCTGGCAAAATCCTGGAGCAGATTCTCCTGCAAAGCATGCTAACGCACATGAAAAACAATGAGGTGATTGGTGACTGCCAACATGGCTTCACGAAGGAGAAATCCTGCCTGACCAATTTGCTGGCCTTCTATGATGGGGCTACAGAACTGATGGACAGCGGCAGAGCAGTTGACGTCATCTACCTGGAGTTGTGCAAAGTGTTCAACACTGCCCAGCACGACATCCTTGTCTCTAAATTGGAGACACATCAATTTGATGGATGGACCACTCAGTGGATAAAGAACTGGCTGGAAGGCCACACACAAAGAGTTGAGGTCAACGGCTCAATGTCCACTTGGAGACCAGTAACGAGTGGTGTCCCTCAGGGATCGGTGTTGGGACCTTTCTTGTTCAACATCTTTGTCGGTGATGTGGACAATGGAATTGAGTGCCCCCTCAGCAA
>NW_009919798.1:0-23358 GCF_000696875.1 Nestor notabilis
AACAATATATTAAATTCTATATAATATTTTAAATAGTTAAGTAGCTTGACTTTGTGGTTTTGCCTAGAAAATTCTCTGTCCTGCTCTGATCAGTAACATAAACATATATAAAGTAATGGGGTGTAGGAACCAATAAGAACACACAGCTATGCAGCCTGAATGGAGGAGAGTTGCAGTAGCCTGCACTATACAGCACCCTGCAAATGAGGTTGCATCTTGAAGATACTTTGATTGTATATGGAGAAGGAAGGAATTTATTTAATCATGCTGGTAGCCTTCTGGTAGTTATGACATTTCTGCACTGTCCTATGAGGTCACTTGTAAAATCTGCCTGCATATTTTAGCTCTAGATATTGCCTTTCTTTTAGAAGACATTAAAAGTCCTATTGAGATCATGGTGTCTCAGAGATTTAATAACAGACCAAGTTAACCAGGAGATCTTCAAGGATGTTATCACTGTTTGAGCCGCATGCACTGAAAAGCAAGAGGCTGGGGAAATATTCTAGCACTTATATTCTACTATATAAATAAATAAATTGTATTCTACAAAAATTCCTGAGAAATAAATAAAGAAGGCCCTATATTAAGGCATTTCCAGAAATTTAAAAAAAAGGAAAAAAATAAATAAAAATCAGGCCACGTTTCCACATAGTTCTGGGCACATTGTAAGTTAACATTTGTTAGCAATATTGGCAGATTTCTTTTATAAGGAGAGGTGTCGGCTGGGAATAACAAAGAAACTGATAGAGTACCCTAGTCATACTTGACTGTAGTTACAAAGCTGATTCCTATTCAGTAACTTAGGAAATCAAAAACACTAAATCTAGAATTTTCTTCACTGGAACTTAATCCGGTCCAATTTACAAGTTGAGGATTTATCAAGACTTTTTTGAAAGAAATGGGGAAACGTAGGTCTGATATCTTGCTAGGGTTGCACTGAATCTGTTAACCTTGCCCAGAGAATATACTGTTATGGTTATCTCGTTTACAATGTTATTGTAAATGAGATAATCTCAAATTAGGTTCTGTATTTTAAGAAAAATTTGCATGTCTATAATATGTATTTTTTTCCCAATCAGGAAAAATAGTATTTAAAAAATATTTACAATATTTCAATGTTATGAAAAAAATATAATATGTGAGGAGACCAGAGATGGGGGGGAAATTCACAAGATCTTCAGAAATAAACGAATATCTGGAGCTAGGCTAACATTTCTCCTCTCTAATTAAGCAATATGGAGCATGAAGTACATTCAAGTTAGTCTGAACTTGCATACATACTGAGATCCTCTGTTGGAGATAAGCATAAAGGGAGAGTTTTTGTGCAAAATGGAACACAACACTGAAACCACTCTGGAAATACTATGGAAACCACCCCCAGTTCTTCAGAGAAGAAATTCAGAAGTGGTTCACAAATATATATTAAATGTGTACAAACTGAAAAATGAGTGCAGAAAAAGCAGTATAGTTTGTATGTCTCCAGTATGACCTACACATTCCAAAAGCTTTAAACACCAGAGATAATTTTTAATTTTATATTATGCTTTCTTGCCATTTTTTTGTGCATTTGATTTTTCACTTTTGTGCTTGTATTTCATTCTAAGGCAGCCCCAAACTACATGCAGAACCACAATGTATCACAACTGCTTCTAAGCAAGTGTCACTGCCATTCCCAGGCGTAGAGAGAGAGTACAAAAATATAGAGACAATGCTCCCCAACTCAGCAACAAATATGTCTGGTTCCCGCATAACACAGCCCTAAGGGTATCAAAAATGTATCTTTTAAAATGATATGTGAGAAATACTGCTATGTGTGGATTTCTCAGTAGCAAAATACATCTCACTTCTTTTTCCCCAGCACAGATTTATAACAAATCTTTTAACAGCATGTTGTACACAATAACCTGATAATCAGCACAGGCGACATTGGACTCAAATACATAAACTGACTAATCTAGTGACCTTCTGTGATTGAGTGACTGCACCTGTGGACCAAGAAAAAACTATGAATTTCATCTACCTATGCTCCTATAAGGTCTTTGATACACTCCCCCACAACATTCTTGGTGACAAATGGAGACACATGCATTTGATAGATGGATTGTTAGATAGATGAGGAACTGGATGATGACTACCTCCAAAGACTTACTGTCAATGTCTCAATATCCAAGCAGAAACCAGTAACGAGTGGTGTTCCAAAAGGCTGCCTACTGGAACCAGTACTATTTAATATCCTCATCAGCAACACAGACAGTGGGATCAAGTGCTACCTCAGCAAGGTGCAAATGGCACCAAGCTGAGTGGTGCCATTCATTCACCAGAGGAAAACGGATGCTATCCAGTGGGACCTTGACAGCCTTGAAGAGTGAGCCCATGTGAACCCAAAACAAAGAGGGTGGTAAGACATGGGAACAGGTTGCTCAGAGGGGTGGTAGATGCCCTATTCCTGGAAACATTCCAGTTCAGGCTGACAGGGCTCTGAGCTACCTGATCTACTGGAAGATATCTCTGTTTATTGCAGGGAGGTTGGTCTAGATGACCTTTAATGGTCCCTTCCAGCCCAAACAGTTCTGTGATTCTATGAACCACTTTGGCTTTATGTAAATATTTTGGGTTTGTAATTCTGCTGCTCTGAGAATAACTAGAAATGTGTGGCTACTGTTCAAAAGTAAGTAGAGTGTTGACTTAACTACATATTTCAGCTGTTTGGGGTTTTTTTAAAACACAGTTGAAATCATGTTTCACAATTCTACTAGTAGGAGCCTCAGAAAAGACTGCTGAAATCTTGAAAATGCTGGCTCTCATCTCAGGTCTCAGGTACTACACATAAGATAAAAATCTTCTGATGGAATGATTTGTCACAGAGTTAATGCAATGTAAGCATTCCTTTATTTTAAGTATTATTCCACATTTCTTCAGGTAAAAATATTTTTTTTTCCTATTCCAGTCTTTGAATATATGTAGCATTAGTGTATTTTACACTATGTGAGACATTTAGAATTGTAAGCTGCAGTAATTTGATTTGCTTGCTGATGGGACTAGCTTTGATTCTCGTATATCATTTCACCTTGTAAGACTAAAGTAGTTAAAATTTGGGTTGCATTAGTTCAACTTTTCCAGCTAGCTCAATATAAACAGTTGTTTGTCAAACAGTTACAGTACCAAAATAGACAGAGGGCTTTTTCTTCTCTTTAAAAGATAACAAACACAAGAAAATTAGCTTGGAGCTTGTTCATCTGGTGGTTTACTTCTGTTTCCCTTACTCAACACTCGAATGCATGCAGAAATGTGTGCTAATCAAATACACCAGAAATAGCTGAACATTCCCCATTTCACCATCAAGAAGACAAATGTATGTGGTGATCCAACTAATTTAACTAGTTAGTTTGTTACAGCTTGTTACTCTTAGCAATATATTTCTTCCTTTGCAGTGAGGCAAACTGGCTTTGATGTTCCTTTGAATCAATCTAACCTAATCAATCCTACCTAATCTAAGAGTTGGCTGGGATAGTTACTTTTCTTCATAGTAGCTAGTATGGGGCTATGTTTTTGATTTGTGTTGGTAATTCCTGGATGTTTTCATTATGGCTGAGCAGTGTTTACGCAGTGTCAAGGCCATTCCTGCCTCTGACCCCACCCTACCAGCCAGTAGTTTGGGAGTGCACAAGGAATTGGGGGGGACACAGCTGGGACAGCAAACTGACCCAAGGGATATCCCGTACCATATGGTGTCATGCTCAGCATGTAAGCTGGCAGAAGAAGGAGGAGGGAGGTGGGGGGATGTTTGGAGTGGTGGCATTTGTCTTCCCAAGTAAATGCTACCCGTGCTAAAGCTCTGCCTTGCTGGAGATGGCTGAACACCTGCCTACCAATAGGAGGTGGTGAATGTATTCGTTGATTTGCTTTGCTTGCATGCAGGACTTATTAAACTCTGTTTACCTTAACCCATGAGTTTTCTCACTTTTACTCTTCTGATTGTCTCCCACTTCCCACCGGAGGGAATGCTGGGTGCAGGAAGTGAGCAAACGGCTCTGTGGGGCTTACTTGCCAGGGAGGGTTAAACAATGACATTGTTTAATGAAGTCATTGAGGATATCACAGAATCACACAGAATTGTTAGGGTTGGAAAAGACCTCTAGAGATCATCTAGTCCAACCCCCAGTATGCTTATGACAGGTATCAGAACAATAAATGAAGAGATCTTCCAGTCATTGAGTGCCAACCCTTTAGATCCTCAGTATATTCAGTGACTCCAAACTATTCAAGAAGGTAGCAGCCAAGGGCACACAGACTTTGCCAGAAACCATGCTTGAGAGTGATGACATACAAGAATCTATCTACTACTTTCTGAGACATCATTTGCCTTAACAGTTCATGCAAAAGGACTAAATGGTTATTCTACAACAGAATCTCTCCATGCACAGATAATTAATGTTTAGGTTTTATCTGGTCCTGATCAAGACCTATCAGACAAACCTGAGCATGAGTTCTATGCAGAAGTCCATGCTCTTCACAGACCTATATTTTCTGCTGGTCAGCCTATTATCATGAATGGTAGGAGATGAGCTTATCAGTGAACATCTGGATGAAAATAAACACAAGCAAGATAAAGATGGTGATGGACAGGAAAAAGAAAAACCTAGCTATGAAAAAATGCCTGGCTCTCACAATGATGGACTGAGCATCTAACTCAAAAACTAAAAATCGTCTTAGATTCATTCTCAACACAGCCTTTTGCTTAGCAGTATGAGCTTCATGTCACCTACGATTAACTAGAAAATTCAGGTCTTCCTGACACCACAGATCACTGTACTAGAGACTGCTAGCCGTATCTTTGCAATGGCCCAAGGGGATGGTAGCAGTAGGAGATGTGCTTTTTCATTCCTTCTCCTTCACTGAGGTTCAAGGGAATAGACTTATGAGACTCACATCTGTAACTGCTTTTATTCACTCAGGACTTAGTGCCACAATCATCTTCTGCCAGCCTGTCACTGTACCTGCAGTTTTGCTGAGCGATGAGCAGGTAAAATACTCAATTTTTTACGTACTTTTAAAATTCACAAAAGCTACAAGTTATAAGTACTAGCACCTGCAATATGGAGATATGATGACCTTGATAAAATGCTGTGAAAAATGAGTAATATCTGAGGGTTGAAAGATTAATCACTAGTCGGTTGCACTCAATAAAGATATTTTAAATTCCCCAGTTGTGAACACTGAAGTAAAATGTGGCAAACAATAAAATCAGGTAATAGTTTTGATAACTCTTGCTAACTCTAGGTTCTCTGACTTGAAGCAGATTATCCCAGGGGTGGGGAGTTGATATAGAAAAGAACCTTTATCAATAAATCAGTGTTTAATATCTCTGGAGGAAAGATTTCACAATCAAGTATGTATTTTACTAGGTAACAGACAAGTTATAGAAAGGAATATAGTTCACTGGTCTACCAAGCAGCCTACTATGAATGCTCTACCTTAACTGTTTTAAACCAGAAAATCTATTTCAGAAAAAAAACCCAGCTGCAGTTCTTTTTCACCAGGTTAGCCCAGTGAAAGTATTACAGTGTGACTGTAACAATCACAGAGATATTATAACAGTTATGCCACAAATGCTCAGACTTCCACTGTGTTTTAGGAGCATAAGAGTGCAAGGAAGTTGGCCAGTCATACCTCTGCCATCATAATTAGAAAATTATACTAATTAAGGCCCCTCATCATTTCACTTCAGAGAATAAATGATGACTAAAATTGCTGAAGACCAGTGCTCACAAATATCAAAATATAAAACTCTGATCTTACTCCTTCGAGACATAACAGGCAGCTAGGAAATTAAATATTGGGTTTTCAGCACCTTTCTCACTCACACATGTATAACATGAATTGGAACATGTTCCAGTCAGACAATTTGGGTTGGGGCAAAAGTAATTAATGTTTGAATACAATAACCAAAAGAATTTAATTTGTATAGTTTTAACACCTTTTTTTTTTTCTTTTATTCCTCATGCAAAAGAGCAAGACAGTGCTTCTTACAGTCTTGTTACTTTCTTCATTCTGGATCCTGCAGAAATGGTTACCACAACTAAGCTGCACTTTCTTAGATTTGTTCCTTCTGTAACTGCTGATTTTTATTACTATAAAATCCTTGGCTTTTCTTTTGAAACTCTCTCTTCATTTTACCCATCAACTCTGAATAGCACACAGTGGGCATTCACATTCCACAGTTCCAGGGAACTGACTTTCAGCCCAGTAAACACAAGGTCAGAGGTTTCAGCTTTAGTCAATGGTGGGAATGAAGGTGTTTGAAAGGGCAATATGCTTCAGTTCCTGCTTCAAACATGGACTTGACCCAGGGACCTAGGGAACAATTCCTAAAGCTAGGTGGTCTGAACAACCTCAAAACACAGATTTCTGTTGCTCGGGTAATCTCTATATTCAGGAATTTGTGTTCATACAGTTAATAAAAATTAAAAACAAACACGTATTTGCACTTGATGTTGCAAATATACTACCTGAAATATTTTACTATAGTAATGAAAAGTTTACAGTGAGCTTTTTTTCACTTGGCTTTCTTCATCAGCATAAGGTTCTGAATAATCACTCCAATAGCAAGCTTTTCCTGTCCTAGCGCACTCTTTAAAAAAAAGTAAGCTAAGGAACCTCACATATGTTTTTATAGTTTTCCGTCCATCACGTTCAAAAATGTACTCAATCATGTACAGAAGAGGTGAAATAGACATGTAGTTTATCTGGGTTTGGATTGTCCCTACTGAATTTTCTCAAATACTTTTCTCTGTCTAGCTTATTCTGTCAGGATCAGCAACTATGGTGATTCCATGCTGACCTCAGAAGATTACAACAGATTTTACCTGGCTCTCTCACTCTTTGTCTCATAGAAAGTATATTTTCCAGTGCAAACTTTCACATCCTGACATCCTGGTCATTAAGAATTTCTCTCTTCCTTCCCATCAGCAGCCTTATGACACTTCTTAAACCATGTTTTCCCCCTGAGCTGCATGTCTTTTTGTTCTGTCTTTCTTCAAATGTCAGTTCTTCAAAAACTTTCACATCATGTTTGCCTTCCTTCACCTTACCTCCAGTTTATCAATGTGTCTTTTAAATATTTTCTTTACATGATGTATAAAGCAGAAATAATACTGTAGAAGCAAATTAAAGGAAGGAACAGAGGAATAGGAACTACCTATAGCCTTTAATGCTCAGGATACAAAATTCTGGGGGCAAAAAAAAAAAAAGCAGATCAAAAAGCTAGCAGCCAGATTCACAACTGTGCAGATGCATAAAAGTAAGTTCTTAATACATATATATTACTTGAAGTCAAACTTAGAAACTAATAAGTTGAGAACAGGGAACACTAATATCCCCTTTGCTCTGACTCCTAACCACCAACCACCAGGGCAGGGAAGCTGCAGTAGCAAGGAGTGTGAGGTTTTCCTAAATTATAGTTCTAGGTTTCAAGGCCACCCTTATTGCATGTCATGACCAAGCACATTTTCACCATTATGTGGCCTCCTTTAGCCACGTGATGGTGCTTGATGTGCCCCTTGGCAAGTGCTTTCTTTTGTGAGGGCTCTTCCCTTCCTCCCCTCCAGAAAAGACAAATCTAGTCACTTATTATTAAGTAGACATTTTCAGCACTTTTTTTGATCCTTTAATATCATTTTGGACTAAAAAATTAGGTGTCCCTGTGCTTATAAGCCCTGCAGAGCACACCTTCCCCCACAGTGACTGCTAAGTTCAGCCCAAAGCACAGCTGTCACTGCCAGCTTTTTGCACAAATAAAACTGTTTCTTTCCACAATCACACTTTTTGTGATGCTCTAGCTATCTAACTCTCACCCAAGAAAGAGGAACCCAAAATTTGTCACTTCAGCATGAGGAATTTAAACCATAGTACCCATATGACCAGATGACTGTCCTAACAATCAGAATGTGCTATTTTATTCAGAGAAGGATGCAAGATTCATGAAATCAGTGAAACACAGGAGGATGCTTCACTCCACAGTGCAGGGATAAAGGCAGTTTGCTAGCATGAGTACCTGAATTTTTATCTGTTTTCCAATAACAGATCATGATTTTTAACTAAAGAAACAGTACACCAAGTATATCGAATATCCCACAACTGTGTCATTTCCTCACCTTGAAAAACCTTTAACCCTCTTTCTTCAGAGAAGCTGGAAGAAAGCCCATGTGGTTCCTTCTGTAATACAATTTGTCCACAAGCAGAAAGTGCTTCTATAACTAGTTCCCTTGAATGTTCTCACTCCACAGTGAATCAGACTTGAGTTGAGGTATTTCACCAGGGTCCATTTCAGTTTCATTCATCTATTTTTAGTTTTCTTACAATAGAAATTCTACTTTAGGACATTAATAAATCTGTGAGAGAAAAGTCAGTACATAAAAATCTATTATTGAAGCAAAAGTTTGTTTTACTTTTGGATGTCCTGGGTTCAGCTACAGCAGTCATTTTTTCTCCTTCTTAGTAGCTGGTGCAGGGCTGTGGTTTTGACTTTCAGCCTGGGAACAACGTTGATAACACCGATGGTTTTAGTTGTTGCTCAGTAATGTTTACTCCAACCAAGGCCTTTCTCAGTCTCATGCTCTGCCAGGGAGGAGGGGAAGCCGGGAGGAAGCAGAGACAGGACACCTGCCCCAAACTCGCCAAAGGGGTATTCCATACCACAGCACATCATGCCCAATATATAAACTGGGAGGAGTTACCTGGAAGGCCCAGATCACTGCTCGGGTTGGGCTGGGTATTGGTCGGCGGGTGGTGAGCAATTGTATCCTCTCCCCTTGTTATTCCTCTTATCATTATTATTGGTAGCAGTAGTGGTTTGTATTATACCTTAGTTACTGGACTGCTCATATCTCAACCTGTGGGAGTTACACTCTTTTGATTCTCCTCCCCATCCCTCTGGGAGCGGGGGGAGGAAGAAGCGGGGGGAGTGAGTGAGCTGCTGAGTGATTCCGAGTTGCTGGCTTGGCTTAAACCACAACAACGGGTTTTAAAATAAGTTTCATCCACCAAAGTATCAATAACATTTGTAAGCAAAGTCATTTCCTGGCAATTTGCATCCAGTATCTTTTTCAGTCTTTCCTTTTTGTGGAAAGTATAGTGGGTATATATCCTTCTGTCTGTCTAGGTATCTCAGTGTCCATCCATCTAAGCAGCTAGTACTTGTGAGATTAGGTACATGTATACACATAACACTGTGTGAATACACCTATGTTGTGTCCTTTGCCACGTACCCTCACAGTAAAGAATTTCTTCCTAATGTCTAATCTAAATCTACCCTCTTTCAGTTTAAAGCCATTTCCTCTTGACCTGTTACTACCTGTCCTTTTAAAAAGTCCCTCTCCTGATTTCTTGTAGGCCCCCTTTAGGTACTAGAAAGCTGCTATATGGTCTAGCATATAAAAATAGACACTTGAGGTCAGCAGAAAAAACTTGGAAAACAGCAATCATAAATACGTGTTAGCAGCCAGACAATATAATGCAGAAATAAATTTCTCTGCCAAACAGCTGAAAACTTTTGGCTATTCCCCATTTTAAAATGGCTTTCCTCAAACTGTTCATTATCTGTGGAGACAACTGCCATGCTTTCCCACCCATACAAAATCTTAATACTGGGATCTCATATAATGAATTAACAGAACCGAATGCATTTCCTGTTCTCACTTCACTCCTTGGGGTTGGTATAAAAAGTGTATATTAATGATATAACTTAAATAAAGTGAGCACTGACATTTTGTACTACCTAGAATGTTTTTTTAAGGCTTCTATTAAATGCATTAGAAATAAAAACACAAAAAGGAAAAAAAGATCCTCTTTTCAGGTAGCACTAAGGTTCAGATAATTTTAAAAAAACCTTGGTTTTGTACTCCACAGTATGGGGCAGTACCGGAATACCACAAATATTGGTTTAGACATCTTAAATGGCAGACATGTCATTACAATTGTATGGAGTGGTGATGCATGTCATTAAAAGAAGATGATGCATGACATGTCTTTCAATTATTTGGATGCACTGAAAATACTGCAGGAATTTCTTTTAAATTGTGTAAACCTACTGACATGCCAATCAAATTCAACAGAATGTTACAGAAATGCAGATGGAAAAGAAAAAGAATTTATTGTGTCCGCTCTCCCTGCTAGACAAGGAGCATCTTTTACAGGGAACACGAAAACAAGGCAAGCTGGCTCCACATCCCACTTACATACCCACATTGGTTTAAATGCAGGAGAGGAGTTTGGCATAAATCTTACTGCACTGGTTCAAAGAGAAACAAATACTATCCTTAATTAAAGACATAAGGTGCATAACCAGCTCACAGCTCACACACTTCTGGGATGTTTGGAGAAACACAATTTAACAGATTGGTATGCAGGACACAGGTCTCTAGAACGAGATACATCACAAAAGGTCAAAAGGCGTTTTCACGACTTACAACTGAAAATATGCGAAATGAGGGAAATACTGGATGGAAATATTTTATAAATGCTTACATTTGTAACAATACTGGAACTGGCATGGGGCATTTCAAATGGCTACTGCTCAGCTGAGATGAATGGTCCTTGATTACACTTCAATTCGTTATTGTCTTTCCAATGATTATTAATCCTTCTTAAACACCTTAGTTATTGTTTCTTCAATATGGACATGTTTTTAACCAGAAGATTCTGCTTGCAGAAATATATTTTTCAGGTAAGTGTAACCAATCACGGCATTTTATGAGGAAAACAGTGTCCTGGGTTCAGCTACAGCAGTCATTTTTTCTCTTTCTTAGTAGCTGGTGCAGGGCTGTGGTTTTGACTTTCAGTCTGGGAACAACACCTATAACACCGATGGTTTTAGTTGTTGCTCAGTAATGTTTCCTCTGACCAAGGACTTTCTCAGTCTCATGCTCTGCCAGGGAGGAGGGGAAGCCAGGAGGAAGCAGAGGCAGGACCCCTGACCGACACTGGCCAAAGGGGTATTCCATACCACAGCACGTCATGCCCAGGATAGAAACTGGGGGGAGTTACCCGGAAGGCCCAGATCGCTGCTCGGGTTGGGCTGGGTATCGGTCGGCGGGGGGTGAGCAGTTGTGTCCTTTTCCCTTGTTATTCCTCTTATCATTATTATTGGTAGCAGTAGTGGTTTGTATTATACCTTAGTTACTGGAGAGCTGTTATCTCAACCTGTGGGAGTTACATTCCTTCGATTCTCCTCCCCATCCCTCCGGGAGCGGGGGGGGGGAGGAAAAGAGGGAGAGTGAGCGAGCGACTGCGTGGTTCCAAGTTGCCAGCTGGGTTTAAACCACGACAAACAGAAAGACAGAAGTGACATAAAAGCATGCATTAGTCTCATGCCAAAAAGCCTGGAAGAACGAAAGAATGAATGAATGATGAATAATACACAATTAGCACTTCATTACAGTAAGAAAGAAGAAAAAGTGCTGGGGTGGAAGTACTGAAGGGTCAATCAAAGAGTTGTTTCTGCAGAAGTCTATGTGTTACTTCCCGGCAAACTGTGTAGACACTTAGTAGGAATGGAATCGGTGCTTCAGAAGATTTGGAGAATACAACAAAGGAAAATTACAACTTCAGTGGATTTTTTTTTAGTGCCAGGGTGAGCAGTTATCCCAACAGCAGGGTTCCTAATTATGATTAGCTATTTGTAATTGTGGAGGAAAAAGTGTGTTAAGTGTCTGCATTTTCATCAGGATAAGAGCATAGGCTGTTGAGTTTTCTTCACAGGAAGCATTGGCTCTTCAAGAGGCTTGTCATTGCCTAAGTAGGAAAGAGGCTATACATAAAAAATGTTACAGGGTGGACCTTCTTTTGACAACTTAAATCAGTATGCAGCACACTACATACACACACACCCCCACCCCACCTCTACTTTATCTATCACAGCCATAATATAAATATGCAAACTTCTCAAATTAAAGCTGGCCATATTTTAACTATTCATATGTTTTGACAGCTGATACAAAAAGAAAAATGTTCCTACATTGGCAGAGTAGATGTGGAAGAAGGAAATTTGCAAACAAGTTTTCATTGTGCCTCTCTGAAGTGGAGAGGGGAAGGTAAACTGCTGAAAAAACTTAACTTTTGAATTCACATGTGCATGATACTTCCTCAAGAGTCTTAGCAATATCATACATCCTTAATCTGTCCTCCAGACTCATCTCATAACAAGACAATACAAGAAAGAAAAACTGATAACTTCAGTGTTTTTTGTTTTCTTTTTAGTGCCAGGGTGAGCATTTTTCCCAAAACAGGGCTCCTAATAGCAAAGAGGGTCAAATAGCATAAGCAAAATACTTATTGCTTATTTGGTAGCCTGTTAGAAACTCCATATTACTGAGGCAGTCATGCATCTAACTCAGTGTTTCCTACAGCTGTTTATTGAAACTTCTGTCTTTCTGTCTGTCAGCAATGATCCTTTCATTCTTTTAAGTGCTCTATAAAAACACTAAAGCAGAATGATACTGTCCTGGGTTCAGCTACAGCAGTCATTTTTTCTCCTTCTTAGTAGCTGGTGCAGGGCTGTGGTTTTGACTTTCAGCCTGGGAACAAAGCTGATAACACCAATGGTTTTAGTTGTTGCTCAGTAATGTTTACTCCAACCAAGGACTTTCTCAGTCTCATGCTCTGCCAGGGAGGAGGGGAAGCCGGGTGGAAGCAGAGACAGGACACCTGCCCCAAACTAGCTAAAGGGGTATTCCATACCACAGCACGTCATGCCCAGGATAGAAACTGGGGGGAGTTACCCAGAAGGCCCAGATCACTGCTCAGGTGGGGCTGGGTATCGGTCGGCGGGTGGTGAGCAATTGTATCTTCTCCCTTTGTTATTTCCCTTATCATCATTATTATTGGTGGTAGCAGTAGTGGCTTTGTATTATACCTTAGTTACTGGAGAGCTGTTATCTCAACCTGTGGGAGTTACATTCTTTTGATTCTCCTCCCCATCCCTCTGGGAGCGGGGGGAGGAAGAAGTGGGGGGAGTGAGTGAGTGACTGCATGGTTCTGAGTTACTGGCTTGGCTTAAACCTCGACAGAGAGAAAACACAAAAAACCCCTACATATTTCTATTTTGTGTGTAGAAGACTTGCCTATCACAACCATGATCTATTTTTACATGTGTACATACTTGTCAAAAATCAATAATAATTATGACTACCTTAGGAATTATACCATTGGTAAAACTTCCAACATTTAATTGGCTATTATGTAATAAACTATCTTTTTTTTTTATTTTTATCCCTGCCATAATAAATGAAATTTATGATGATGATTTAGAGCACAGTCAGCAGAAAAAATATCAAGTATAAAAAATGAATTATCTGTGACTCAGAAAATAACCTTGTTGACCTCTGTCACAGTGATGCTTAGCTTACATCAGGGAATAATTCTGTACCATGGCTTTATAAAATCAAAATTGTTAAGCAATGTTTTATGTATTGGGCTTTGTTGTTATTCTGGATCCAGGTAAGCAAAGGGCTGTAAATAATAGTATCTTGCCTGATTGCTTTTTTTTTTCTCTTCTCTTTAGAGTAATGGAAAGGTAACTCATTTGCCCAGGAAAAATAATCTTCATTTCCTGATTAAATGCAATCAGAGTGCTTTGGCTGGCAATCTGGTCTAATTTAAAAGCTATCATACCAGGTGATCACTGTTAATAACTACCAGTATCATACAGCTTTGAAATAAAGGTCAAAAGCTGTGGCTTGAAAGCCAAGACAGGATCTTAGTTCTACTGTTGCTCATGGGAAGACCTCTTTGCTTTAATTCAAGCACCCACAGCAGATATTTCACTCACTCTTCACACAAAATAGACTAGTAAAAATGCTAAGGGACGATATCATTCATCAGCCTTTCCATTTGTAGAATTTTGGATTACACTGCTTATGAAAGTTAAATTTCCTATTGTAGCAACTTAGAATACTTCATTCCACATCAAGATTTGTTAAACAGTGTATTGAAAGAGTGCATATACTTGGAAGAAAGGCATTTCTATCAAATCCATTTTGAACAAGGGAAAAGAATCAGTGAAGTGCATTTTTGCACTGAAAATGCAAAGAATTACTGACAGAACCACACTAAAAAGTGTTGAGGTAGGTAACACACCCTCCCCTCCAGTTCAGCCAGGCATGGGGCTTTTTGGCAGTGGACCAGTCTAGTACCACAACACAGCCAGGCAGGGTCTGCATAACCTGAAGCCCAGCAGTTTTCATCTTTTTGTGGTCCATAACTCAAACTCAAGGATAGAAAGTTTTTCCTACAGTCAGCAAAACTAGGTAGCAGGAGCCATGCTGAATGACAGGAAAGGGACTCTGCCTCATGCACAAGACCCCTTACGTCTTTCCCACAACCTCTGAGTGCAGTATGCTGACAGCTCTGTTCCCTATGTTGTGCAAGAACACAGTTTTCACAAAGTTCATCCCATTCTCCTTCCACAGAGGTTGGGATGCAGATACTTTTTTTAATCACAGCTCAGACTTCTGAAGGCAAAATAGTAATCTAAGGGCTGAGACCTTCAAAGCACTTTCACAATAATACTGTTCTGCTCACATTAATGATGAGACTAATTGGTGCTCTTTCTGTGGGAAACAGTGATGGCCATCAACACCACTATGCAGGCAGCTGTAGGAAGGCTGTACTTTCAGGTTTGGCTTCTCTATTGCCTCTGTCCATTGCTAGTCATGTGCTTTTTTTCAAAAGGCACTCATCTTCAACCAGCATGGCATGTGAGAGTAGGGAGTACAGATGCCGTGTCAATAATAAGACAGACACACACACCAACAGAAGTCTGTCTTTAAGAAGCCATAATTCATGCTATGTAGGCATTCTACTTCACAGAAAAGTTTTTAAACAGACTGATCATAGTAAGTCTGGTGAGGATGCACAAAGATACATTCTTTTGTTGACAAGTCACAATGAGCTTTAATCCTTGCCTTAGTTTCAAATCTCTGTGCATTTGTAACAGTGTCATTGCTGTGGCATATCCATAATCGGTAGTGTAGTTCAAGATTCTCAGATGAAAGGCTCTATATAAATGGAAACTATTATTATCTATGTAGCAGACAGATCCCAGCTTCACGTTGTTCTCCTCAGGGGGCTCAGGCATGTGTGCTGCTAAGTACTCTCCATTTCCATTACATCTCCCTGGAACTGAGAGCACTCAGCATCCAGGAGGATCAAGGGCAGAACTGAGTTTGGGCTTCAAACCTACAACTTTCACATATGCAAAACTTCCATCAAGGTTTTTAATCTAAGCTTTGGGCTGTGGAAAGGGTGACAGAAAGAGACAGTGTTACAGAAACACTAGGGAAAAAAGGCAAAATACAATAAAACTGTAAAGATGAAAATTACTTAAACCATTTAAAGTGTTTCTGTTTGAAGACTAGATTACTGAAATTACTGTCCTCCCATCAGATGACTAAATAATGCGCCACATAAACCAAGAGGCATTGTACTGGCTATAAAACTCACATAACATCAACAATGAAATACACATTTATAAAATTACATATAAATTGAAATAATAATTACACAAACATCAAATATAAAAAAATAAGCAAGAAGTTCAAAATATGCATGTACATAAACTGAAACATTTGTTTTGCTTCACCCTGTGCACGCACACAAAGCAGTAAATTTCTCAGTGAGGGGTTTTTTTGCCCTCCCCCCACTGCGAACAGCACAATTTCAAATCCTCAGTCTTTCCACTTCTAATTGCTAGAAGGGTTCATTATCAGCTGTCTAAAGTGCAACATATCAACCTTGCAAAGCTGATATACAAAAGACTTTCACACGTTTGATGGGCTGCTGTGCTAAATACATCTTAATTTGTGCTGCATCTGCTGTTTTATAATTTGTTTGTCATGCTGAGAATGCTACAGACTTTGCTACGGCAGCTCCCTGATTTTTTATTTTTAAAAACACAGCAGCTACTCAGAAAAGAAATGGCGGAGTGCCACCATTGTTCCTCTGATCCATGGAATGACATCAGCTCTCTTGTATTAAGCATTAAATATTTGATGATATATGTTAAATATATTACATACACATGCTACCATATGCTTCAATATACAAACTGTGTGTATGTGTGTTCTATTTACATCTTTCCTGTTAACATTTGCAGGTCAGAAATATCCACAGAACAGTTTCTCTGCATTCAAAAGAATGCTTAATATAAGCCACTTCATGTTCTGTGTACCCTCAACTTTTACTAACAATCCCTTTTTTTTTTCAAGAAGCTGGAAGAAGAGTGTTGCCAAAACCCTTATTCTTAATGATCCTTACACACAAATGCAGGCTGGTGGCTTTTTTACATAGTGAAGGGCATTTGTGAGCCCACCTATAGCCCTCAGTGAAACAAGTTTGGTGTTCTCTGTTCAGTCCCCAGTAAGCTGAAAAGGAAATGGTAGAACAACATGATTCAGAATAGATCAGTCACTGTACAGAAGAAACCTCATCTTGAGCTAGCATGGAAATTATATTTCTACTCTTCCCTTCTTAAAGCGGTACAGTGAGCGCTAACACTGGGAGAGTGTGATGAATTTTTAGTGAAGCAGCTGGTACTGTCATTAAACCTTTACAACCACAAGAATCACACACACATCCCTTTTCCAAAAATAAAAGTGAAATACCTCTTTGTATTTTGTGCGTATCCTCCTGCAACTTCATGGGTTGCAATATTAGAAAGGTACCCACCTGGCATCATTCGCACATCTTCCAAGAGATCTTGATCTCTTGGAGCCATTTCTCTTAGGAAGTCAAATCCACTGCCACTCACACCACTACCAAAATCAGCTTTCAAAGAGATTTAAAACCAAGTATCACTGCAAAGCAGAATCTTGCCTAGATCAAATCCCTTGTCAAATTCCCAGGTGGTGTACACAGAATAAAATATCATAACCCAAGTCATAAATGGTGTTACAAATAATGTCCCTTACTTATTTGTTTATGCATAGTTGTCAATCTTTCCAGCTAGATAAGAAAATGTCACAGTAGGTGATATGTAGTAAAAAGGACAACTCTGTTTTTGTGCAGCCCAGGTGCTAGAGGAGCAACGGTAATGCAGATTTACTTCTGTTTTTGCAGCATGACTCCTGATGTGGAGAGATATTTATATAACCACAGAATCATTTAGGTTGGAAAAGAACTTCGTGATGATGGAGTCCAACTGTTAACCAACTGCAAGGTCACCACTAAACCATGTCCCTGCGTGCCACATCTACACATCTTTTACATACCTCCAGGTATGATGACTCCACCACTTCCCCCCAAACCTTGAATCAGTCTCCAGTCTCTGGTCTAATGACAAACAGTCTCCAATGTCAAGTCCTTACAAGAACATGGAGCAAGTATTACAGAGGTAGGCTTTATGAATGGGGAAGCCATAGACAAATCAGCGCTACCATAAAGGAGTATGTTTAATCAATAAGGCATATTGTTCAACTAGTGTGGAAGGAAAAAATCTTGTAAAGTAACAGCATTTGTAAAGGTTAATCAATTCAGCTAATTGTAAATGCTCCCATTTGCCAGTCTCTAAACTGTTTCTTCTCTTTGTAGCTGGTAATTCAGTGTAGGATGCAGCAGCACTAAGTTTGGAAGAAAGGAAGAGAAAGGAAAGAAGGCAATCAAATTCGTCATTACTTTCTGTGCTGTACTCTGCCTCTGTCTGCAACATCAATATATTGCCACAGGGAGATAACCTTTTATTTCTGCTAGCACTGCCTAACCTTCTTCATTGCACACAAAACAAAACAAGAGGTCTACGCTTCATGGTCCAGACAGATGAAAAGGAAATCAGAGTATTGATCTTCTTGTTCAGTTGTTTAAAGACCACTTGTACGGCTAATCAGTGGGGTAGTTATTGCAGCGTTCTTTATTTCATGGCCATAAGGAAAGATTATTTTTTTTTGTTTCCAAAGAATTGATTCCTGTAGAAAAAAGGACAATCAACATGTTTCTGTGTGCCCAAGAACTAAAGATGCTACAATAAAGGAGGTTGAGTCTGATTTCAAATTTTGCCTGTAGCCAAATTTAAAATCAGCCTGTGAAGGCAGGTTGATGATCTCTGACACTCGTGAGCTGTGTACTTGTTTGTTATTTTGGAAAGTGCTTAGATTTTTCTAAGGTGATGCCTGGTCCTTCTTCAATGTACATCCTAGTCCCGCTTCTGTATCCTGAGTCTGAAATACAAAAAATTTTCCTTATGGCCCCCACACCAGTATGCCTTTCAAATCATGCTAAAGTTATCACATGAGCTTGCAAGCACTGTTTGTTTTTGTCCCTGATGTATTTCTGGTGTTTTCAGCAGCTTTTAATTGTACTTTTGCAAAGCCCGCCAGAGGTCAAAGAGTTCAGGTCTTCACAGAATCAATCAATATTCACTAAAGGTCAAAGCAACTACTGAAAACACAGCATGCACTCCCACCAAATAAGGCAACATCCTTCCAGTAACAAAAATAAAAAGACAACAGAGGGAGAAATAGTGACTTGTCTCATCCCTTTCTGCCTTCTGAGCCCCTGCTGCCAACACCCTCTTGTTCTCTCAGTGCCCCTGCCAGCTCTCCCTGGCTCATTGCAGCCAACTGAGTCCACCATCTGCCTGGATATCCCTCAAGAAGAAAGCTCTGGATATTTTATTCTTGTGAGTATTTAAAAAATCTCAACACAGGCTGCACTTGTCCAAACTCTGCCTGGACCAGGCTCTGAGGACTGATAAGGAGGATATAATCATGCAAGGTAATTCAGCTAAGGCTATCACATAAGAGGTCCTGCTTAGATAAGTATTTCATATGAAACTGATAGCTGTATGATTGGTTTGCTTGTTTTCTAGAAGATAGTCTGGTATTTTGCCTCTTTCACTTTTTTTAGCATATAGGATGGTCTGTTCCTACGAGGCATATCACTAATATGTCAAAATTCAAGGTAAATAATTAAAACCAAAAGGTGTTACATCAAGCAAGGAAACATGTGAAGTACATATTTCATTACTGTAATGGCAATTACATTTTTAATTTGCTGTGTTTAATGAGTTTGTGTCTTTGCTCCCAATTTCTAGTAGAAAAATGTTATAAAATGCTGGGTTGAGGTGGAACAAAAGCAAGAAAAACAGTTATAGAAAGTGCATTTTACTAGGCAGAAATACTCTTCTTAGAACTGTTGTTTCAGAAATAGTTAATAAACCGTTTGTTTATTTTAAACAAACAATAGCAACTTAGCACAAGGAACATCAAGGAAAAAATGTGCATCAGCTTATCAGCTCAGTACCAGACTAGATGTTGAATAGATCAAGAGATCCTATGTCTGTTATCTGCACTCTTTCTAAACCACGTTGATCCCTTTCTCTGTCACTATCATCTTGACATAACCTTCAGGGTGGTACTGTTATAACTTTAAGGAGAGCCTCCTGGCCACATCTAGGCAGCTGCTGTAAGTTTTGAAGTCCTATTAACTCATGTCTCAGACAGCAAAGAAAACTGTGACCCTATTACTCTGTGAGGTATGGGGTATATTTCTCCTTCACCTCATCTTTGTATTCTCCACTACTACCATATTGCTCTCTCTTATACCTTCTCCTCTTCCCTGCTGCCCCCTCCTTCCTTTTTTTAAAGAAACAGTTTAATTTTCTTTCCAGATGGTAAATTTTTACATCAGTTTAATAATCTCTTGAAGTTATACTGGAGTATTGCCCAACTCACTTCTAAATTAAAGTACTTATTAAAAAACTTTGAAGCACTCTAACGATTTTAAATCACTCTGCACATAGCAATTTAAAATTATTGGAGCGGTATTATAAGCACTTGAATTTGGAGGTGATCGGAGACCTGAAAATGTGCAATATAGAGTAATTTAAAATTATTAGAGTACTTCACATTTTTATAAGCTTTTCAGTTTGGAAGTGATCAGGTTCTGACTTGTGACTTCATGCATTATAATGTGAGAGCTCATTCTTTGAGAGATACAGCCTGTTAAATCAAACTACTTCAATAATTGTAAATTGCTATACATACAGCACGCTCAGGAACCGAACTTCACTTCTTAAATTAAAAATATTTTTTACTCCAAGTCTGTAAAAAGGCTCTTCAGAGACACAACAGCAATTTACCCTCTTGGAGAAGGTTGTTTGAAGTTTTCTTGGGATAAAAACTAACCAAAAAGTCTACATAAAAAATACTTAAAAAGGTTGTATGAGAATATTTTCTGTGAGCCAATACTATAAATCTTCAACAATGTTCAAAATCAGCCTTCCTCAGGTACAAACATTTTGTTCTACACACCTTAATTTCATGGATAAGGATTTGTAAATCAAATATCATACACAAAACTAACTGAGAATCATATAAGACAAATGTTGCATATTTCTATGTTGTTCATAGAAGTGGTTAAATGTTATTCCACTAGAGATTTTTACAACTTCCAGTCTGTCACTCAAAAAGAGTAGTTTTACAGTCTCATCTATCAATAACAGAAGCATCCCATGTGGAGAACAGTCTCAAAACAAAAGCCCCACAAGAATTCAGAGCAGACATAAAGGGGGATCACACTGTACGCATTGTTGCATATGTGTAGCATAAATATATAAAATATACTTAATAAAAAAAATGCTTGTAGGTATTTCTGGGGAGGCAGTTCATTTTCATTTTTTACCAACAGAAAACTTCAAACAGTAAGTACAACAGAGAAAAAAACAGAACAATTGGGCTTGCCAACACAACTGGAAACAATGAAAAGTTAACATTATGTGTGAATAGCTGAACTGCTGTTACTTCAAAGTGCTGCAAGCCATAGAGTACACCTATCAGAAGAAAGCAAATAAGGGCACATTGAAGCAAGTAATGCCAAGTAGCTTTCCATAAAATAAAACATCTCTGAGTTCAGCAAAAGGGCAACCGTAGCAAGACTACAATGTTCTCTGGTAGACGAAAGCATTAGACTTTAAAGTCAGATCTAAAAGCATACATATTTGTGTTTATCTTTTGTGACTTGTGTTCCTTTCCATATTAAAACTGTAAGAATTAAATGCTGGGTTGATTGCTCTTAAGAACAACAAGATTTCAGGCAGGCAGATGGGACTAAATACTAATTCCAAAATAGCATCGTAATTAATTATCATATATCCACTATAAATGCTGTATCTATGTCAATCCCTAGTGATTCCATATTTATAAAATTTGATGTAATGGTTTATTATGCAATGTTTGCATATGAGGGCTTCAAAACATGAAAATCATACGAAATCTTTCGAAGAACCTCTTTTAGCTGTTAAATAATGAGAAAACACAAAAGGATAATCTAATTGGTCAGGCAAGCTGCATTTCTAAGAGAAGGCTGTTCAGTTTAGACAGGTAAATTTAGTACAAGTGTCAGTTTGTTTCTTAGCTTCTAGAAACAGACAGTGTAACCTAACCCAAAGGTTTGGAGCTGACTGAACAAACCCAGAGGACTGTAGAATACACAATACTAGGGAATAAGTTGTCTGTCAGGGAAGTTTCTTCCTCTACTATTTTCACACAATAATTATCTTGTGCCCCAAATTAGAGGAAATTATACCCCTTCTTATGAAAATTTTCATGTCACTGGATATATATTTGTTCATGTAATGCATTCCTCTGAGAGTCCTGTGGAGCCGTCATGTCTTTGTGATTTCATGTACTAAGGACTTATGCAAGTTAATGCACTATATTGCACTAAATATCTGTATAAAAAGTGTTCCCACTTATCAGTTTAAAATTTCAGTCTTGTCCACTATCACTAAATCAGCAGCTTTTATATATGTTCAAGCTTCTTAATACTATTCTTCTCTTAAAAATGTCAAAGCGCTTCAACTTCATTTCATCTCTAGTTTGAGTCTGGACTAAATATTCCCTTTTTTCTCTAGTTCCCACAGATGCAACTTCAAAGGGCACTTCAGAAAAGCTTTTGCCAGATTTGTGTTTTTCTAAACATATTTTGGGACCTCTTTTTTTATTTTTCTACCCATCTCTGATAGCAACATGTATCTGAGCTCTTCACTAAAAGATGTTAAATTTTAAAGGATTCATGCTGTTTGTTAATTCAGTAGGTATATCACTGAGCAGTTCTCTCAGTCACCACATTAGCAGCCAGCAGCTCTCAGAAGCATAAAACCTCAATTGCTTATCTTCTGTAATACATAGGAGCTGAAGACTTAACACTACATTGTAGCCCCTGGAGTTACCTGTGGAAAATTTACATCTTTGCTATCAGAAGATGAGTCCCAATCACAGTAGTTAGCTTATCTGTTCTATTTTGTTCCCTTATTCCTCATTTTTACCCCTTTCTCAGGAAATCAGAGATGCACTCTTTTGTTCTGTGATATTTCTATGTAATTTCATCTAATTTTGGATTTTGGCTTTGATGTCTTCAGTGCACACACATGCATACATTCCATTTAAGCAGCAGCATGCCAAGCAGTAAACTGGATGTAATGTAGCTCCGCTCTTCAAGACAATTAAACAGATGATTTTACTGTCATTGAGTTTACATTTTATCAGTTCATGTTCTGTTGTTCAGTTAGGAACTATGGCTATTCTAGTTTCTTTCACACATTTTATTGACTGTAGTCCACTAAATATTCTCCTCCTCAGCAGCAAGCACAGATAAGCTCTCTTGTGTTTATACAGTGTTGTCAGAGGCTTTTCTTCGCTGTTTCACTTTACAAGATCACTTGTCCCTAGTAATACATATATAATTCACATATGAACTGGAATAGTTCCCTAAAAGCCATTCATCCCCAGAGGAAAGTTCTCTTTAACTGTTTGTTATGCCCTCTCAGCAGGGAGGCTGACTTACACCATATATGTGCATCATTTTATTTAAATGACATCCTATCTTGCTACGAAGGCTGCCAGAGCTATTTGATCTTCTCCCACTAAGCCTGCCAGCTATATAAAGTCCCCTGAGAACAAAGCAGCAGATGTAAAAGAAGTGCTGCTGCTTCAGGCAAGCCCTTTTAGCCAGAGCTGTACCAGCAGCAACATGCAGCAGGAAAAAAAAATGCTTCAAAGATAACTAGTGAGCTGCATCTACCTATCTTTATTTAAGGTACACATTTTAGGATTGATTTCCTTCCCTTGGCAAGGGGAACTGCAAACAGCACCAGCCTAAACCACCAAGTATTAACTGCAGTCCATAAGAAGCAGCCTCTTACCCACCCTCTGCAATCCTCCCTGTAAGGGTCACACCTTGCCATAAACACGGCAAGGACGTCCTGCAGCAGCATGTCTCCCAGCTGCTCCAGTGGTCACTTGGCCCTTTCTGGCCTCCCTATCTCACTCACTGTGTCACTTGCAGGATGTGTCAACTTCCACAGGGACT